>NW_023180119.1:670-914 GCF_002007445.2 Ailuropoda melanoleuca | reverse complement strand
AGGATCATATGGTTCCTGAGTCTTTTCTTGTTGATGTGATGTATCACATTGATTGATTTGCGAGTGTTGAATCATGCTTGCATCCCAGGTATGAATCCACTTGGTCATGATGGATAATCCTTTTAATGTACTTTTGGATTCTATTAGCAAGCATATTGTTGAGGATTTTGGCATCCATATTCATTAGAGAAATCGGTCTGTAATTCTCCTTTTTGAGGGGGTCTTTGCCTGGTTTGGGGATCAA
>NW_023180119.1:328-566 GCF_002007445.2 Ailuropoda melanoleuca | reverse complement strand
GTATTATTTCTTCTTTGAATGTTTGGTAGAATTCCCCAGGAAAACCGTCTGGGCCTGGAGTTTTATTATTTGGAAGGTTGTTTATCACTGACTCAATTTTTTCATAGTTGATTGGCCTATTTAAGAAATCTATTTCTTCCTGTTTCAGTCTTGGTAGTTTATAGGTTTCCAGGAAGGCCTCCATCTCTTCCAGATTGTTTAGTTTTTTGGCATATAGCTGTTGATAAAAGTTTCTAAT
>NW_023180119.1:0-186 GCF_002007445.2 Ailuropoda melanoleuca | reverse complement strand
TTATTGATTCTCTCAAAGAACCAGCTCCTCGTCATGTTTATTTGCTCTACTGTACTTCTGGTTTCTAATTGATTGATTTCTGCTCTAATTTTGGTCCACTCCTTCCTTGTCAGTAGGTTAGGCCTGTCCCTCTGTTGCTGTCCCAGCTTCTTGAGGTGAGAATATAGAAACTGCATTTTAGATTTT
>NW_023180118.1:417-1119 GCF_002007445.2 Ailuropoda melanoleuca | reverse complement strand
AGGTGCTTTGGTACCGTGAGTGAAACACGACGAACACAGCACTGAGAAACACAATTCGGCCAAAACCCGATTCAAACGAAATGTTTGCTCCCTGGGGAAATCCCGTCAAAACTGCTGGCGGCAATCGAACGTAAAGGCCCAAAACACGTCTGTCAGAAACAACACCGTACAGGGACCGTCTTAGCACTATCATCACCCTTCGTGAATAGGGAAACATGAGGGAAAGTGGTCGCGGAAGCCTGACGAGGGTGCCCCATAGTGGTCTCTGAGACACCACACAGTCCAGGGAAATATCAACGATCATCATCTCTCGTGAGTAAGGGAGCATGAATGAAAAGGTTCAGGATTTTCGAGGACTCAGCGCCCTTCTCATTGGTAATAAAGCAGAGCGTCCAGGGAAACACCTCCAGCGAACAGCAGCCTTTTCACTGGGGACCCCGATTCCACATTGGGTGTAGGGGCCTGGGGAGGATCCAGCCCTTAGAACCAAGAAACAAAGTGTGAGGGGAAAGCCCTTGAAGTCACGACGGCCTTATGGAAGGTGGAACAGGAATGAAGGTGCTTTGGTACCGTGATTGAAACACGACGAACACAGCACTGAGAAACACATTTCGGCCAAAACCCGCTTCCAGAGAAATGCTCGCTCCCAGGGGAAATCCTGTCAAAACTGCTGGCGGCAATGGAACGAAAAGGCCCAAAACA
>NW_023180118.1:0-187 GCF_002007445.2 Ailuropoda melanoleuca | reverse complement strand
GCCCTTCTCATTGGTAATAAAGCAGAGCGTCCAGGAAAACAACTCCAGCGAACAGCAGCCTTTTCACTGGGGACCCTGATTCCACATTGGTTGTAGGGGGCTGGGAAGTATCCAGACCTTAGAACCAAGAAACAAAGTGTGAGGGGAAAGCCCTTGAAGTCACGATGGCCTTATGGAAGTTGGAACA
>NW_023180117.1:462-1182 GCF_002007445.2 Ailuropoda melanoleuca | reverse complement strand
AAATCAAAAATCAATTTAAACAATTTATGGAGACCAACGAGAATGAAAACACAATGGTCCAAAACCTATGGTATACTGCAAAGGCAGTCCTAAAGGGGAAGTACATAGCCATCCAAGCCTCACTCAAAGAATAGAAAAATCTAAAATGCAGTATTTTATATTCTCACCTCAAGAAACTGGAACAGCAACAGAGGGACAGGCCTAATCCACTCATGAAGAAGCAGTTGACCAAAATTAGAGCAGAAATCAATGAATTAGAAACCAGAAGTTCAGTAGAGCAATCAACAAGATTAGAAGCTGTTTCTTTGAGAGAATCCATAAATTGACAGAACACTGGCAAGACTTATCCAAAAGCAAAGAGAAAGGACCGAAATTAGTAAAATTAGGAATGAAAAAGGAGAGGTCACGACCAACACCATTGAAATTGGAAGGATTATTAGAAATTTTTATCAACAGCTATATGCCAAAAAACTAAGAAATCTGGTAGAGATGGAGGCCTTCCTGGAAACCTATAAACTACCAAGACTGAAACAGGAAGAAATAGATTTCTTAAACAGGCCAATTAATTATGAAGAGATTGAGTCAGTGATAAACAACCTTCCAAATAACAAAACTCCAGCCCTTTATGGTTTTCCTGGGGAATTCTACCAAACAATCAAAGAAGAAATAATACCTATTCTCCTAATGCTATTTCAAAAAATAGAAACAGAAGGAAAGGTA
>NW_023180117.1:0-336 GCF_002007445.2 Ailuropoda melanoleuca | reverse complement strand
GCTAATAGAATCCAACAGTACATTAAAAGGATTATCCATCATGACCAAGTGGGATTCATATCTGGGATGCAAGTGTGGTTCAACATTCACAAATCAATCAGTGTGATACATCATATCAACAAGAAGACTAAGGAACCATATGATCCTCTCAATTGATGCAGAAAAAGCATTTGACAAAATACAGCATTCTTTCCTGATTAAAACCCTTCAGAGTGTAGGAATAGAGGGTACATTTCTCAATCTCATGAAAGCCACCTATGAAAGGACTACTGCAAATATTATTCTCAATGGGGAAAAGCTGGAAGCCTTTCCCTTAAGATCAGGAACACGACAAGG
>NW_023180116.1:735-935 GCF_002007445.2 Ailuropoda melanoleuca | reverse complement strand
TGGAGGTGTTTTCCTGGACGCTCTGCTTTATTACCAATGAGAAGGGCACTGAGTCCTCGAAAATCCTGATCATTTTCATTAATGTTCCCTTACTCACGAGAGATGATGATCGTTGATATTTCCCTGGACTGTGTGGGGCCTCAGAGACCACTATGTGGCACTCCGTCAGGCTTCTGTGACCACTTTCCCTCATGTTTCCC
>NW_023180116.1:430-585 GCF_002007445.2 Ailuropoda melanoleuca | reverse complement strand
CGTTGGAAGCGGGTTTTGGCCGAATTGTCTTTCTCAGTGCTGTGTTCGTCGTGTTTCACTCACGGTACCAAAATACCTTGATTCCTGTTCCACCCTCTATAAGGCCGTCGTGACTTCAAGGGCTTTCCCCTCACACTTTGTTTCTTGGTTCTAAG
>NW_023180116.1:0-165 GCF_002007445.2 Ailuropoda melanoleuca | reverse complement strand
GACCACTTTCCCTCATGTTTCCCTATTCACGAAGGGTGATGATAGTGCTAAGACTATCCCTGTACGGTGTTGTTTCTGACGGACGTGTTTTGAACCTTTTCGTTCCATTGCCGCCGCAGTTTTGACAGGATTTCCCCAGGGAGCAAACATTTCGTTGGAAGCGGG
>NW_023180115.1:0-5033 GCF_002007445.2 Ailuropoda melanoleuca | reverse complement strand
TTGTTTTTTTTTTTTTTTTTAACATGTCTCAATTTTTTTTTATTGAATGCCGAATACTGTGTGTAAAAGAACAAGGAAGACTGAGGTGAATTGTATTGCTATCTGGAAATGGGCATGCCTCTTCTGCCATCGGGTCTATCGTATTGAATATGGAGTCAATCTCATCTAGAGCTGAACTAGGTTTAATTTTATCATCGCTGTTATTGCTATGATTCACTTCGGGGTAACATAATCTTCAAATTCCTTTAGAAGCCACTACCTCCTGCTTAATTCGAGG
This sequence comes from Ailuropoda melanoleuca, assembly GCF_002007445.2. Lineage (NCBI taxonomy): Eukaryota > Metazoa > Chordata > Mammalia > Carnivora > Ursidae > Ailuropoda > Ailuropoda melanoleuca. The sequence continues at coordinate 4,756 of NW_023180115.1, read as the reverse complement.
CCTAGAGTTCTGAAGGTTTTTCCTCAGTATCCCTCTGCACCCTGAGCAGGACCTCCCAACCTGCTCCAAAGAAGGAGTCCTGCCCAACACCCAGAAGTTGACTTTTATTGCTCACACAAGACTAATGAGGGGGCGGTGAGTTTCTCAGATACGCTCTAGCCTTTGCCTTAGGTAGATCTGTGCACCTGATCTTCCGGGGTGGGCTTTCTCACCATTCCTACCCATCCCCCCTGTGACACTCGGTCTTTGCCAGGTCGGGTCTAGAGCACAGGCAGGCTGTCCTCCACACCTCTATTCCATTGCAGCCGAACTCTATAGAGCAGGGTTTCTGCTACTGCACGAGCAGCAGATGGTTTGTGTCTAGTGTTTATGCAGTATGGAGGGGGGTAGAGTTTTTAATCCCTCTCCCAGTGGCGTTTGATAGCTTCCCAATGTCAAGGCAGAACCAGGTGACTGGTAGATTTTGCTATGTCTTTCCCAGCGGCACGCAACTTTGGTCTGGTGTCCGAAGGATGGTCAGGACTGGGGTCTGGGATGGTTCTTGCCCCTCCTGTGGTGGAAGATAGCTTTTGCTTTGTATCCGTGGAAAGTGTACAGTATGATGGCCTTCACGGCTGTCTCAAGTGCCAAGTGATCACCATCTTGTATGCCATCTTGAGGGCCTGAGATGTAGGTGGATTCCTCAGGTGTCTGGTTCCACCCTCAGACCTTGGAAGGCTCTGTAGGCTTGAGACACTGAGGGGGTCCTAGTGAGTAACCATTGGAGGTCCATGGAACAAATCCCACCAGTGGATACAGGATTCCTTCAGGTTAAGAGAATGCCCAAGGATTCTAAATTGTTATGCTCACTCTGACTTGGGCCTTAAGAACTTTCAAAATTTTTATTATTTTAGTCTTACTCTTGTAAGAGTGTGACCATCCCTTCCTGCCACACTCTGCCAAAGATGTAACCATTAGTGGGTCTCGTCTCCCTTCAGGGGAGGTTGGTTTTTGGAATATTTTTCGTACAGTTTTCTTGTAACCTTAGCTCTCTGTTGGGCTCCCAAAAAAATAGGATTATATAGATTATCTGGCTTTTTCTCATTGTTAGCATAGGAATGACATTCTCTTGCAGCTTTTAGCTTAGTCTTAGGGGACTACAGACCCGTTCTTAATATTGTCTCGAGCTCATACAAATGTTACACCTTCTCTGGGCATTTTGTTTTCATTGGCTCTTTGATACAGACGTTGTTTTCTCCTCTGATTTGTCTCCAAACCATTAACCTAGTTGAGTGTGTACAAGAGACTTTCCTGAAGGTCTGAGAAGAAGGTAGAAGGTACTTTGCAGAGAGACAAATAACTGAAATCTTAGCATCATCAAACCCTAGTCTAAAGTGTGCTGTCGTTACTTTGTGATTTCCAGGGATTTCTATCACTGACACTTTTAAATATCAAATTAAGAATTCTGCCATGTTTGTTCAGCCTTGAGCTACAAACCCCACCTGCAGACTCTCCCAGTTCCTTGCTCTCCCATATTCTGGATCCCTNTCCCAGTTCCTTGCTCTCCCATATTCTGGATCCCTTCATTTTTTAATTTAATTTAATTCTTTTCTTTTCTTTTTCCTTTTTTTATTATGTTAGTCACCATACAGTATAACATTGGTTTTTGATGTAGTGTTCCATGATTCATTGTTTGTGTATAAAATTATTTGCAGAAAAAAAATTACTATGCAAATAATTTTATTTTTTTAAAGAATTTATTTATTTATTTATTTTGTCAGAGAGAGCGGGCACATAAGCAGGGGGAGCAGCAGGCAGAGGCAGAAGGAGAAGTAGGCTTTCTGCTGGGCAAGGAGCCTGATGTGGAACTCGATCCCAGGACCTTGGGATCATGACCTGAGCTGAAGGCAGACGCTTAATCAACTGTACCACCCAGGCTCCCCAGATCCCCTCATTTTAACAGTGGTATCTGGGTCACGAATCTTGGGGTGTAAACAACACAGCTCAGTCCATCTTTGATCAAAGTAGGAGTTTACTGGTGGCTCAGGAATTGAGTACATTTGAAGATGGAACAGCTGGGCCCAAAAATGTCTGCGCTAACAAGTCTTTCTGATTCCTGGATCCGCTTTCCTCTCTACTGGCTTTGTTCTCAAGTGGGCTTTCTTTAGGTGCAGGCAGACAGCCACTTCTGACTTTAGACTCAGGTTCTCCCTGACATAGCGATTGCAGGGAAGAGGGATACCTCCATTACTCCCAGCTCAGGCAATGTCTAGGGTTACACACCTTACGAGCTCAGGGCTCCGTCACCTGCCCATTCCCGGAGCCAGCAGAAAGGTTCAGCACCTCTCAGATCACAAGCACGGAGAATGGAGAAAGGGTTAGTTTCCCGGAAGGGAGACATTTGGAGAAGACACAGCAAGTTTCAGATATTATTGCAATCAAGTCTCTTCTCTGCGATGCAGCCAGTGAAAAGCAGTCATTACTCACCAACCATCATGGACAGCTTTAGAAATTATGAATTATTTTAGTGCTCTACTTAACCTGGCTTTCTGGGTGTAGGGGCGTATCAAAATCCAGGTCCGTCCATGGGATCATAGCACACATGGGAATATCATTCTGCAGGTGGTGTCTGGGGCTGAGGCTGTCCAGGAGAACTGTGACCTTGGGCGTGGGATATTTGCTGGTCATCAGCTCCTCTCCTGGCTGCCCAGTCTGGACCTCGTGCACCGTGTCTATTCACCACCGTCACCTGCGTGGGCACACAATTTTCTCCTGTCTTCCCTACACTCAGGCGACCTCTGAGCTGATGCTTTGGGAAGAAATCCTTCACAGCCCCCAGATGGTGTCTGAACTCTGATTAGGAGCCAAATGACCTCAATTTCACAAGCCTTTGATGGGACCAAGCAAATGCTCCTTGTTCAGCACAAACAGCCCTTGATACGGGAGGGCTGGCTGGGGGCTGGTAGCCTTGGAACGGGGGAGCAGTAAAGGAACAGCATTTGGGGGCTTGGAAATTCAGTCTTAATGGGTTTTCAAGTCAAAAATTGGTCTTCCAAAGCCTTTAAACAGGGTGACCACTCATGGTTCAACTCCAGGAGTGACCGTGGCCCCTGGAGTTGTACAACATGGGGTACTGCCTTTAGAGACCCCCGTGTCTGCCCCAGTATTGTCATGGGACAAGTGACTCACTACACGCTTCCCCCGAGGACTATGCAAGAAATCAAGGTCAANTACTGCCTTTAGAGACCCCCGTGTCTGCCCCAGTATTGTCATGGGACAAGTGACTCACTACACGCTTCCCCCAAGGACTATGCAAGAAATCAAGGTCAAGGGGTGCCTGGGTGGCACAGTGGTTAAGCGTCTGCCTTCGGCTCAGGGCGTGATCCCGGCATTATGGGATCGAGCCCCACATCAGGCTCCTCTGCTATGAGCCTGCTTCTTCCTCTCCCACTCCCCCTTCTTGTGTTCCCTCTCTTGCTGGCTGTCTCTGTCTCTGCCGAATAAATAAATAAAATCTTTAAAAAAAAAAAAAGAAATCAAGGTCAAAAGCAGAGGTCCAGGATGGGCAAGATCTCTCAAAGACAGAGGGAGTATTTGAGGAACTGGACGTCTTTGCTTTGGAGGGGAGAGGCTCAGAGGGAGCCAGTTCTGAGTTCAGATAGTGGAAAGATCATTCCAGAAAGGCAGTGTGATAGGTTTTGAATTATACCAGGGGCTGGAAATAGGAACACGGCAGTGTGAGGAACAGGGGTCAGATTTTGATTCAAAAGTATACTTAGTTATACAGGGGACCCAGGGGGTTCCACTGGGGGATGGGCTGCCTGTTACACACTCTCCCCAGCCTGTGGGCCTTTGCAGAAGATCTTCACCCTCAGGAAACCCTTTCAACTCCTGACCCAACTTTCTGTGTCAACCCCTTTACTTGTTCTTATTTTTCAAACCCATTTGAGGAATTGTTTTCCCTGGGAAATTTCCATCAAACATCTGTCTTCTGCTCCCTACTCAGATATGAGCACCTCATCGTCTGTGCTATTTGTGATTCCTCCATCTTTTCCACTACCCTTAACATCACCATCACCATCATCATCATCTTCTTCAGAAAAGTTTATCATTACTAAGCTCATTATAATTATTATTACATTTAATAATGTTGCGTGTTATAATTACAATTATTAATATTAAATAATACAATTATGAGTGAGGCCCTTCACATGAATATCACTGGGACCCATGGCTTTGTGTGCCTACAAGGTGAATATTGTCTCTGTGCCCCCTGCTGCCCCCCTCTGCCCCTGAATGAGGAAACTGAGATGTGGAAATGTGGATTAACTTGCCACGGGCACCTAGTGCGCGGGTGGGGAAGCCCAGAAGTGAACTGGGGTCTTTCTGATGCACTTACCACGTGGTTGTGTGAGTGTCCGTTCTCACGCTGTCCTCCCTGTCTCTGCTATGACCTGCTTAGTGGAGGACAAGGCATGGAGGAGGATTCTACAGACCTTAACCAACTTTTGCTGCTAACTGAATACACCAAATGACCAGGAAAGGGGTGTTGTGTGTCCATTATTTAAGGGAACAAAGCGCCAAGAAGAGGGGGACATGAGATGATCCCCAAACTCAGAATAAACGGCTCAGGCCCTAATGAGCTTCCAGTGACCATACCAGGGGACATGCCAGCGACCAGACAACACAGGGCAGGAACAATGGCCTGGGTCTCTGTGAGCTTCTAGAAACTTAGTCCCTTCCCTACCCTTGTCACTCTTTTGCTCCTGGCTTGTCT
>NW_023180114.1:415-1202 GCF_002007445.2 Ailuropoda melanoleuca | reverse complement strand
GCAAGAGTTAGTAGGTTCTTTCCTATTTCCATGTTATAAGGACAGACTAGGAAGAGGGTAACCACTTGTGGATATAGTTCTTAGACAGTTCTAAAGTTTTCTCTTCCTAAAGTTGGCTGATCTTAGTGGAGAATCAGACTCTGTAACCTTGGCCTTGATAATATCATGTCAAACTAGCTGGAGAATTGGCCTTAACTAGAAATGAATATATCTTCAGGACCACGGTGAGTTTGCCATTAGAGTCTCAACTTTTATACAGTTAAGAAAAGGAAGAATGAAGCAATTATGAGAGTAGCTTTCTTCCAAGGAACACACATACCTCAATTCAGAAGACCCAGTTCTTTTCTAATATGTGTGCAAGCGCACACCTGTTTGTGTTTTGTTTCAGAAATTTTCTTGCTAGAAATAAGAGCTAGCACTGAGTCTAAAACAAGCAAAATGGGCACGTGTATTTCTGTCTAAGAAACTAATAGGATTTAGGATGGTCTATAGCCAGACCCTGTCAGTTTGTGGTAGTTTGCAAAGAAGTATGCAAAAAAATAAATTGCAGATGATAGAAGGGAGCTTTATCTTCATTTCCACCACAGCCTAAGCTCTGCTTTTATGCTTCTAAGTTTTAGTTGGAGAAAATTCAAGCACCTGCTTCTGCATGTGCAAGTCAATGGAGAGTGAGAGCCGAGCTCCGTGTGGGTCACATTTGAATATCTGTGAAGGAAGTAGGGGCTGAACTGAGTTTTTTAACTAAATATTTTCTCTGTAATATTTCCAATATATATTTTCTATAATA
>NW_023180114.1:0-186 GCF_002007445.2 Ailuropoda melanoleuca | reverse complement strand
CTTACATTTTGCAGCTTTGTCCACTAAAATAATGGGCAATGCCAAAGAGTTTCAATTCTTCACACCCATGGAGGCCAGCTTCAGAATAGAGGCATGTCTTAGGGCTATCATTGTTCTTCTCCTGATCTTACTAATGTGGGATCCTTGGCCATTTTACACCTTCTGAATATGAGACTGGTAGACAAA
>NW_023180113.1:1159-1320 GCF_002007445.2 Ailuropoda melanoleuca | reverse complement strand
TCGCTGGAGGTGTTTTCCTGGACGCTCTGCATTATTACCAATGAGAAGGGCGCTGAGTCCTCGAAATCCTGCACCTTTTCATTCATGCTCCCTTACTCACGAGAGATGATGATCGTTGATGTTTCCCTGGACTGTGTGGGGACTCAGAGACCACTATGGGG
>NW_023180113.1:0-903 GCF_002007445.2 Ailuropoda melanoleuca | reverse complement strand
CCTTGATTCCTGTTCCACCTTCCATAAGGCCGTCGTGACTTCAAGGGCTTTCCCCTCACACTTTGTTTCTTGGTTCTAAGGGCTGGATCCTCCCCAGGCCCCTACACCCAATGAGGAATCGGGGTCCCCAGTGCAAAGGCTGCTGTTCGCTGGAGGTGTTTTCCTGGACGCTCTGTTTTATTACCCATGAGAAGGGTGCTGAGTCCTCGAAAATCCTGAACCTTTTCATTCATGCTCCCTTACTCACGAGAGATGATGATCGTTGATATTTCCCTGGACTGTGTGGTGTCTCAGAGACCACTATGGGGCACTCTCGTCAGGCTTCCGCGACCACTTTCCCTCATGTTTCCCTATTCACGAAGGGTGATGATAGTGCTAAGACGGTCCCTGTAACGTGATGTTTCTGACGGACATGTTTTGGGCCTTTTCGTTCCATTGCCGCCAGCAGTTTTGACAGGATTTCCCCAGGGAGCAAACATTTCGTTGGAAGCGGGTTTTGGCCGAATTGTCTTTCTCAGTGCTGTGTTCGTCGTGTTTCACTCACGGTACCAAAGCACCTTGATTCCTGTTCCACCTTCCATAAGGCCGTCGTGACTTCAAGGGCTTTCCACTCACACTTTGTTTCTTGGTTCTAAGGGCTGGATCCTCCCCAGGCCCCTACACCCAATGTGGAATCGGGGTCCCCAGTGAAAAGGCTGCTGTTCGCTGGAGGTGTTTTCCTGGACGCTCTGCTTTATTAACAATGAGAAGGGCGCTGAGTCCTCGAAAAACCTGAACCTTTTCATTCATGCTCCCTTACTTACGAGAGATGATGGTCGTTGATATTTCTTTCGACTGTGTGGTCTCAGAGAGCACTATTGGGCACTCTCGTCAGGCTTCCGTGACCACTTTCCCTCAATTTTC
>NW_023180112.1:0-3433 GCF_002007445.2 Ailuropoda melanoleuca | reverse complement strand
TGATAGAGAAGATGTGGGAGAGAAAATAGAATTTCCTAATGAATTATGTCCTGATGGTGGCAAAAATAATGAGCATATCCAAGCTATCGAGTCATTGTACGTGGAGTAGTGGAAAAGGAATTGCAAACTTTTATATTTTATATAAGCTCTTAATTATAAGGATATTTATTACTCATAGTTTGGCCATTAATACCCTTGGAGTCAGAATAGAAATTTAAAAAATCCAGATTGATTGGCCACAGAGCTAAGATCTTAACACTAATAACATCCTACNAATAACATCCTATAGAAATATTTCAAGAAGAATTTTTGATTTACTGATTTTGAATTCTATTTCTCCAAATTTTTATTATTACTGAAATGGTAAAACCATAGCAGATATTGGGTTTAATATTATAAACCACTAAGTGTTTAATTCTGTGTATTAAACCAATCTATTCTTCACTGTGTATTAAGCCAGTCTTATGACAGAATATCAAAGACCGTTATGCCTGTACAAGTTTCCCATAAAACATCTGAGTCGTCAGCAATGTCACTAGTAATAAGAACAACTTTTATTTGAGTATTTTAAGAATTTTAAAATAATGTAATAGGTAATAAAATCTGAATTGACTTTTTACTACTTTCCTGAAGTTAACCTCTGTAAAAATAACATAATCATTTCTGAGAGTCTATTTTCCAGATACTATGCTCTATGCTTAATGCTTTTGTGGACTACCTAGTTTGAGTCTCAAAACAACTTCTTTATTATCCTCATTTTATTTATTCAAGCTCAGAGCGGTTACACTACTATTATTTTGCGGAGCCTGTGTTTTTCCAAAAGTAGGGGCCTTTATTTCTAATTTTACTATTTTTCTTCTGCATTTCATTATTTTATCAAAATTTTCCTCTTTTCTTTGTTATTCATTTGACTAACCTAGCTTTGTTCCTATCCTCATATCCCCTACCTTCTAATCTATATTTCTGTAACAACTGTTTTATCTGTTAGGAATTTCTATTTGGGAATCATCGATACTTGAATTTCTAGCCCTTATTACATAAAGATTTGTGAGTTAAAATCATGAATATTACACCATTGAAAAATAAAAGTTGAATACATAGGAAACTGAAATAATCATTTTCCTAAACAGAGTAAAAACAGACTCCTACACAGAGTAAAAAACAAAAGTTGTAAAAACTATTTTTACAATTTACACCAACAACCAAAGTCGAATATTAACCTTCTAATTTTACCTTATATTCAAATATCTTTACTTATATTCTTGACCTTCAGTTACCAATGTTTTTATATTATTTATTACATTACATATAATTCTTATACACAATGCAGAATTTTTTACTAGATTATAGTTTGTAGATCATCATTATTTCCAATGCTAATTTTATCATGACCGTTTTTATTCAGCCTTATGATTTCAGATTGTCTTCCATTTAACTTATGTTGTATGTCAGATAAATCTTCATCAGGCCTTAAAATATCAAACACTTACTAAAATTGCTTACGTGATTCTAATTCCCTTCCTGAGCTAGGGCAAGAAAAGAATTAGCAAGGTATGTGTAATGAAAAACAATTTCATATTTTAATTCAATAATGAATTTCAGAGTCTTTGTGAGGCTTAAGCTTAATACTTGATTGGATATGATACTATTCTTAAATTCTCTGTCTTAAAAGAAAAAGACAAAAAAACTTCCCTGTCATGGGAATTCCCAACTGATGCTATTTGCAAATATTTTTACTAATTTTAACTGCATCTGCTGTTAAAAAGAACTTTTGTTGTTGGTGGGGGTTTTTTTTTTTAAGATTTTATTTATTTATTTATTTATTTGACAGAGAGAGACAGCCAGCGAGAGAGGGAACACAGCAGGGGGAGTGGGAGAGGAAGAAGCAGGCTCCCAATGGAGGAGCCGGAGGTGGGGCTCGATCCCAGAATGCTGGGATCACACNTCCCAGAACGCTGGGATCACACCCTGAGCTGAAGGCAGACGCTTAACAACTGGGCTACCCCAGCGCCCCAAAAGAACTTTGTTTTTAAAGGTAATCAGACTTATGCTATTACACATCAAATTCAACATTTTAAAAACAATCTTGGTAACAACTTGGCAATATAGTTTTATATGCTAATTTCATCATTATGGGTGTGAATACTGTTTTTGTTTAACTTGGAAGTTAAATTGAACTAATAATTCATTAATTTACCAGACAATTCTCACTGTTTATTTCACATATAAAACATGTTTAATATGAAAAGATACAGATTAATAGATTTGCTAGTAACTGTTTTAATTTTCCAATGAAATTAACAAAGGAGGGGGAAAAAGAAGAAAATTGTTATGCATTTTAAGACTTAAATTTAATATTTGCTTGAATATGATACTATTCTTAACTTTCAGAATATGGGAAATATAAAAATATTTAAAATATTTCATTTTAACCAAAGTAACTTACATGTTGATTTATAGCATAATTTCCATTAAAAATTGATTGGGCACATGGTATTTATCTTCTCAAAATAGAGATATGAAATTTCATAAAACAGGGTGATCCTATTTATGGAGACTTTTTATGGGCTCGTGTTACACAGAACTAGTCTCAAACTTACATAAAGGTTAAATTATCAAAGTTTGTGTGTATATTCGCTCTTGGAACTAGTCATGCTTTGTATGAAGAAAAGCAACTACGTTTTCCCAACTATTTTATAGAAACCAGAGATTTACATTCACCTGTGATAGGAGTCCCACAGTGGTTTGGGCAAGTGGGAGTGAAATGGAAAATGTAGTTCAGGAAATGGAATTGGTAAGAACTATCTCACTAAGAAAATCTCATTCCCACGGTCACTCTCTGGATTTACAGTAGCAGGATTTTTTGGGTTTTTGGTTTTTTTTTTTTGACATTTGCTTAGTTATGCCCTAAAAGAATTTTGAAAAACTGTGTACCTTCTCAGACATTTTAGAATTGACACATAAAAAATTCAATTAAGATTTTTTAGATTTAAATGCCACTCTGCCAGTCCTCTAGATAGCACAGGCAATACTGAATGGAAAAACATCAATTCAGAAATGGTGAGTTGAAATGCAACTCAGGAGAGCTGGACTATAAATGTGAAAATGATTTAGAAATTCTGTAACCAATTGCTTTTGTATATTTATACACAAGAGAGAGGGATGATGAAAATACATGTCTAAGGAGGTTTAAAGTATCTCAGTAAGTATAAAACAACATTCTAGGTGATTAGAGTACATTGTATTGTCATTTAATCAGCAGCACGTTTTTCACTTTCTTGGCTCTTAATAACAAAATTGTGATTAGGGGCGCCTGGATGGCTCTGTGGGTTAAGCGGCCAACTCCGTTTCCTCTCAGGTCCTGATTGAGCTCTCACATCAGGCTCTGAGGTCCGTGAGGAGTCTGCTGCAGATTTTCTTGCCCTCTACCACC
>NW_023180111.1:235-1877 GCF_002007445.2 Ailuropoda melanoleuca | reverse complement strand
CCTGTCCCCCTCCCCACTTTTTGATTCACAAGTTATGTCTTTATATTATTAAAATATAAAAATTTATATTATTAAAATAGTTTTATAGTAATTTTTAACGCTTTTGTCTTCTATTGTCTATACCAGAACTAAAAGTACTTTACACACCTCCATTACAGTGATAAAGGACTCTGCATTTGCCTACTTACTTTCACCACAGAGTTTTAGATTTTTGTATGCTTTCATGTTGCTAACATCTTTTTTCAATGGNAAGTTATGTCTTTATATTATTAAAATATAAAAATTTATATTAAAAGTTTTATAGTAATTTTTAACGCTTTTGTCTTCTATTGTCTATACCAGAACTAAAAGTACTTTACACACCGCCATTACAGTGATAAAGGACTCTGCATTTGCCTATTTACTTTCACCACAGAGTTTTAGATTTTTGTATGCTTTCATGTTGCTAACATCTTTTTTCAACAAGTGGGACTCCCTCTAATGTTTCTTATAAGGCACATCCAGTGGTGATGAACTCCCTCAGCTTTATTTAGTTCATCTGGAAAAGTCTCTCTCTTCTTCATTTGTGAAGAATACTTTTGCTGGATAGTATTCTTGATTGGCCATTTTTTTGTTTCAGCATTTTGAATATAATATCCCACTCCCTTCTGGGCTCTAAGGTTTCTGCTGAGGTATCCACTCATTCATTATCTTGTGGGGGTTCACTTGAATGTGATGAGTCGTTTTTCTCCTGATACTTTTCAAGATTCTTTGTCTTCCACTTTTGAGGGTTTTTTTGTTTTTTTGTNTTTTTTGTTTTTGTTTTTTTTAAACTATAGTCTTGGGTGTGGGCCTGTTTGGGTTCATTTTATTTGGAGTCCTTTGAGCTTCTCAAAATTTGGATGTCCATTTCCTTCCTCAGATTAGGGAAATTTTCAGCCATTACTTCTTCAAATAAGTTTTGTCTCTTTCTCACTCTTTTCTCCTTCCGGGACTCTCATAATGCATATATTGGTCGACTTTATGCCATTTTATAGGTCCCTTAGGCTTGCGCCATCTTCATTATTTTTTCTTTTTATTCCTTTGACTTGATAATTTCAATGATCGGAATTGCTGGTTCTTTTTTCTGCTTGATCAAATCTGCTGTTGGACCCTTCTAGTAAATTTTTCAGAATTCAATATGGTTTTCTTTCTCTTTTGATAGTCTCTCATTTTGCTTATTCACGGTTGTCCCGATTTCATTTAGTTGTCTGTGCTCTCTCGTAGATCTCTGTGCTTAAGACAATTTCAATTCTTTGTCATCTAATTAATAGATTTCCATTTCCTTGGTATCGGTTTCTGGAGACTTTATTTTAGTCCAGTGGATTATCTGAAGCCATTCATCAAGATACACAGTAAGACCAGGGGCGCCTGGGTGGCTCAGTTGGTTAAACAACCAGCTCCTGATTTTGGCTCAGGTCATGTTCTCATGGTCCTGGGATTAAACCCTGCATTGGGGTGCACCTGGGTGGCACAGTGGTTAAGCGTCTGCCTTTGGCTCAGGGCGTGATCCCAGCGTTATGGGATCGAGCCCCACATCAGGCTCTTCCGCTATGAGCCCGCTTCTTCCTCTCCCACTCCCCCTGCTTGTGTTCCCTCTCTCGCTGGCTGTCTCTATCTCTGT
>NW_023180111.1:0-198 GCF_002007445.2 Ailuropoda melanoleuca | reverse complement strand
AAAAAAAAAAAAAACCCTGCATTGGGCTCTGTGCTTAGCAAGGAGTCTGCTTGAGGATTCTCTCTTTCCCTCTCCCTCTGTCCCTCCCCTCACTCACTCTCTCTCTAAAATAAATAAGTAAATCTTTAAAAAAAATCTTCAATAAGACCTAATGCATCTGGGATATTGTTTCATCTGAAACAAATTTCAGCAGAACCA
>NW_023180110.1:0-502 GCF_002007445.2 Ailuropoda melanoleuca | reverse complement strand
CCCCCTGATGACCTGACTCCTGTCTGCTGGTTGAATGTGCCTGTCCGCTATTTAAATGTAGTGCCTGCCTTACCGATGTGAGCAATTTGCCAACCTGCCCATGATGGGGCAGGCGTAAGGACGTAGCTTTAGTATCTGCACAAAAAAATAAGTATCAAGGGGATCACCGAACTTGTCTGATGATGGGGGAGCTGCTGTCCATATGGTGGGGAGCAAGTAGACCCCTCAAAGAGGGACCAGACATGTGAGGTGGTTGGACAAGACTNTGGACAAGACTCCCAACTTCTTGTCTGGGGAGATGTAGACCTGGACCTGGAAGCTTACACCCTTGGATTCAAGGCTGGGGCCTAAGCAAGCTCCTTCTTCTTCCAGAGGTCCTCTTTCCCCTTCCCTGACCATGGGCTGGGAAATCCATCAGGGATTTCAGTATTGAATAAGGGAAATACTGTGTCAAATAAACACAGAAAAAAAGAGTCCCCTTTGAAAATAGGTGGGCAGACAC
>NW_023180109.1:457-1213 GCF_002007445.2 Ailuropoda melanoleuca | reverse complement strand
GAGCATTCAGGCCATTTACGTTGAGACTGAGTATTGAGAGATATGATTTTAATGATGCCATGTTGCCCCTATAGATTGTGACTTTCTGTTCTGTATCACTCTTGGCGCCTTTTTACCTTTATAGAACCCCCTTAATATCTCCTGTAGGGCTGGTTTCGTGGTTACGAAATTGGTCAATGACTGGCGATTCTGGAAGGTCTTTATTTCTCCATCAATTCTGAATGACAGCCTTGCTGGATAAAGGATCCTTGGCTGCATGTTTTTCTCTGAAAGAGCTTTAAAAATGCTCCCCCAAGGCTTTCTCTCATTCCAGGTCTGTGTAGACAGGTCTGACGTAATTCTGATACCTTTGGCTTGGTATGTGAGAGATTTCTTTGCCCTGGCCACTTTCAATACTGTATTCTTGGATCTAATATTTGTGAATTGCACTATGACATGACGTGGCATAGTTTTATCATGGTCGACCTTGGGAGGGGTTCTCTCTGCCTCTTGGACACAAATGCTTGTTTCCTTTGTCCGATTAGGGAAGTTTTCAGCTACAATTTGTTCAAATAGCTCTTGTAGACCTCTCTCTTTCTCCACCCCCTTGGGGATGCCGATGAGTCTGACATTGGAACGTTTTATTTAGTCAGTAATCTCCCGTAGTCTATGTTCTTGAGATTGGATTTTTTTGAACCAAGTTTCTGTCATAACTTTCTCTTCTACCATCCCATCCTCCAATTCACCAATTCGTTCTTCTGCCTCATTTACCCTGGC
>NW_023180109.1:0-160 GCF_002007445.2 Ailuropoda melanoleuca | reverse complement strand
GTTCAAATATCTCTTCTAGACCTCTGTTTTTCTCCACCCTCTCGGGGATGCTGATGATTCTGACATTGGATTGTTTCATTGAGTCAGTAATCTCCCTTAACCTACATTCGTGGGCGTGGATGTTTTTAAGTCCATCTTCTATTTTCGCTTTTTCTTCTAC
>NW_023180108.1:444-636 GCF_002007445.2 Ailuropoda melanoleuca | reverse complement strand
AAGCAGGGGGAGTGGGAGAGGAAGAAGCAGGCTCATAGCAGAGGAGCCTGACGTGGGGCTCGATCCTATAATGCCGGGATCACGCCCTGAGCCGAAGGCAGATGCTTAACCACTGTGCCACCCAGGCGCCCCAGAAATTGATTTTTTAAACAGACCAATTAATTATGAAGAGATTGAAACAGTGATTAAAAA
>NW_023180108.1:0-165 GCF_002007445.2 Ailuropoda melanoleuca | reverse complement strand
CAACAGTACATTAAAAGGATTATCCATCATGACCAAGTGGGGTTCATCCCTGGGATGCAAGGGTGGTTCAACATTCTCAAATCTATCAGTGTCTTAGATTTTATCAACAAGAAAAAAGCCAAAAATCATATGATCCTCTCAATAGATGCAAAAAAAGCATTTGAC
>NW_023180107.1:0-1028 GCF_002007445.2 Ailuropoda melanoleuca | reverse complement strand
TCCCAGCCCTCAGTCTCCAGTCACTTCAGAGGAGGGAGAGGCAGTGTGAGAACAGGACAGAAAGACCAGACCCACCAGGATTGTCCTAGGATGTGCGCATGCCCCTCCCTGTGCCCCCTTCTCTCTCTCTCTCTCTCTCTCTCTCTCTCTCTCTCCTCTCTCTCTCATTTACTGCCCATATCTACAAATAACTAGCATTCTGCATTAAGCCCANTAACTAGCACTCTGCATTAAGCCCGTAGCGGCAGAGATTGGAGACATTTCACAAACATAAGAATAACCTGCTCAGACATCTGTCACCGTGACAAGGAGCTCGGTCCTCAGCTGCACAGGCCACCTGGGGTCCTGGATGAATGTCCACGGGCAGGGACCGGCAAGCTCTCTAAGCCTTAGAAGAGGGGCCGGCCTTAGTTGTGGCGGTCAGAAGGGCACTTCTGGAATCCCCTCCTCTCATATTTTCGCACCTCCAGCTGGTTCAGCAACCAGCCCCATTCACCCCACCACCAGCACCCCTGTGACCAGCTTGGAGTGCTGGCTGACTGTGGAGATACAGGCCCAGGAGCAGGGGATGTGTGCCCAGAGAGAGTCCTCCGGGGCCATGTCATCTGGGGTTTTTGTTTCTGGGGGGTGGTGTGGGGTGCACAGACCCCACTGTGGATAGTGATGTTTTGGACGGATCTGGGCTCTCCCCACCTCTTAGCCACTGGAGGCAGGTGCCTTAAGGTCTTTGCAGGACTTGCACCCTGAAATGAGGTGGGTCACATAACCGTGACACCAGCTGGGGACAGGTGCATCACTCTCAGTCCACAGCAGGATGTGGGAGCTGGGCCCTGGGACCTCCCTAGAAAGCCAGGTCTGGGGCCGGGGGGAGTGCCAACCAAGCCACCCACCAGACCCCTTCTGCTTGAGGGGGAGGGGCAGCCCAGCCCCACTACTTCTTTTAAAGATTTTTATTTATTTTTATTTGACAGATAGAGACAGCCAGCGAGAGAGGGAACACAAGCAGGGGGAGTGGGAGAGGAAGAAGC
>NW_023180106.1:409-640 GCF_002007445.2 Ailuropoda melanoleuca | reverse complement strand
CTCAGGGGCTTCCCAGGCCTGAGGCTGTTCTGGGGCTCAGCATCGCTCATGTCCTCCCACCGGGTCCTCACTTCCAGTCCCATTAGCTCCTGTGCCTCGTTTTTTAAACCGTAGCCCCAGCCTCTGTCAGACCTGGATGCATACGTCCTGACACACTGCCTGTGGACTTGGCACAAACACGCCTCACAGGGCTGACAGCAGGGGCAGGTTTCAGTGCACTGTCCCTGTTCT
>NW_023180106.1:0-389 GCF_002007445.2 Ailuropoda melanoleuca | reverse complement strand
CTCTCTGAGTCCTCCCTCAGGGAACTCAGCTTGAGCGTCAGCACATCTTGTGTTCCTCTCTCTGCTGTCTCCAGGCCCGTTCCCTCAGACCAAAGCCCTCGTTGCCCTGAGAACCACGGGAAACAATCCTGGATGGCACATCAGGCTACAAAGGCCAGGGATTCCATGAGATGGTTTCCTTCGGGTCACTTAGGCCTATCCTCTCTTGCCCACCTGCACTCCCTGTATGGCCTGTGCCTTCATCTCTGCATCCGAAGGCCACTCCTTACCGCAAGCTCTCAGTGTGTCTGGGACCCAGAGTAGATTTCAGGACACACATCACGTCATCCTTGTCCCAGCCAAGGGCCTCCCAGGACTGATTCCCTACTGGGCCCAGGGTCCCTCTGTCC
>NW_023180105.1:0-1361 GCF_002007445.2 Ailuropoda melanoleuca | reverse complement strand
TTATGCAGATACTACACTGTCAGGGAGGAGGAGCATAATTCATCTTTCCTTATTGGGCTGCGCATAGTGATGTCCTTCCAAAGAGTCTAGTATAGAAAGGGGAAATAAAAGAGTGACTTTACAGGACNTACAGGAGACAAACCTGCCAACCACTACCTCAGCAAGGTGGTAAAGGTCAATACTTACAGCCATAAGTCATGTTGATATGATGTAATAAAAACGGCACTTTATCTCTGTTGTCTTCCTCTCTAATCTAATCATGGGGAAAACACTAGACAAATACTAATTGAGGAACATTCTGGAAAACACCTGACTAGTGTTTTTCAAAACTGTCAAGGTCATCAACAACAAAGACTATATGAGGAACTGTCAGAAGAGTCTGAGGAGAAATGACGACTAGATGCAGCGTGGTATCTTGGGTAGGATTCTTTACGGATTTAAAAAAAGATAGCCCTTGTACAATAGTTTCTCCAAGCATAGGATTAGTTAGGCTCTCCCTGATCCAGTAAAAATTCTGAGAGGTAATCTTTCTTTGCCTATGAAANTCTTTGCCTGTAAAAATTAAAACCAACCTAGAACTCTTTGGAGATGTAAACTCTATATTCTTCCTTATAGGGTTGATAATAAATAGTTTTGGTCAGAATTTTAAGCTCTTGCTTCTTATAGGATCTTGATGGATAAAAATTACCATTCAAAGAAAACGTATCAAGCATTGTGCTTGGCACCAAGTATTCAAGGCAGAATAAGACAATCTCTACTCTTAAAATTCTTGTAGTCTGACATGGGAGGCATATAGATAACTATATATAAAATAGTTGCTTTAATTAGAACACACTCCAATTTATACATGAGTGAAAACCAAAGAAGAAAATTCTGCTGGTTCTAATGGCCGGGAAAGTTTTATATCAGAAATGACATTTACATTGTGCCCTAATGAATGACTATGAATTTTTCAGGGAGATAAGGAATATTGTGCACAAATCTATTTGTTTTTAGCAATTCAGGGGAAAAAGGAGATTGGAAGTTTGAAATGAGAAAAAGGTAGCTAGATAAGTAGGAGCAGGTGCTCCGATGATGCAGCCTTGAAACAGAAAAGGATGTGAATTTCTGCCTTGTAGGTGGTAAAGGAGCCAAGAATGTGCATGAGTGATGGGACCTCATATTTTGCCTCTGTATTTTAAAAGACCCACTTTATCAGACAGCATCCTGACACAATGGAGAAGTTATTTAGCATTTTTTAGAATATGTAGCCCACTTTAAAAAAATTATCAGGGGCGCCTGGGTGGCACTGCGGTTAAGCGTCTGCCTTCGGCTCAGGGCGTGATCCCGGCATTACGGGATCGAGCCCCACGTCAGGCTCC
>NW_023180104.1:0-1191 GCF_002007445.2 Ailuropoda melanoleuca | reverse complement strand
GCTAGCTCACTTCTTTGACACATACCTGCCTCCTTGGCTCATATCTGAGTCATCTTCCTTGCCATGCATCCTATGCTATTGGAATGCTTCTATACCCTATGCTGAGCCTATCCTATGAATTTTCTCTGGTTCTTGGTTAGTCTTTCTCCTGTAGCTTAGAGCTAAATCTCACCATCTCCATCATTCTTAACATCCTCCCCAATTCTTTTGGTTCACTGAATAGCTCCTGACTGTTCCCTGTGTGTCCTGTGTTCAGTTAACAAGACCACACTCAGCCTCATCATGAGATGTGATGGGGAGAAACTGAGTAGGAGAGAGATCACAGAACCATATTGAGTAGAACTGGAAAAGACATTAGAGGTCATCTGAAATAACCTCTCTCCTGTGAGGAAAGTTCTAGCTGTGTGAACGGGGCTGGACACAGGGAGGTTTGTTTGGAATCCTATTATGAACCCCCAGGGTTTCCAATGGAACTGTGGGGAATTGTAAACTCTGGTAAATTAGAACATTCTTGGTGAAAATCAACATCTCCTACCTCCTCAGGGAAACAACTAAAACACAATTGAGATATACTTTATGGAGAAAATACCCTTAAATTTGGTCTTAGGGCTTCTATTAGGTTCATGACTGAAATAAATGAGAAGCTAGGTGGGTAATATACATGGGTGAATGGGGCTGGTGTTTACAGGTGTGTTGTCTGTGTGGTGGGGATTGTGGTGAGCCAGGTAATTCTTTTCTAAAGAAACCAACTGTCACTCAGCTCCTCTCAATAGATGTCATGTAGGAAGGAAAGTCCAGTGTAGACAATCTTCCACTATTTCAAGAAATGATGGAAATCTGGATTTTTACACCCAACTCAATTTTCATATGTTAATGATTTTTCACCAATACCAAAAAAAAGTTTCTAATACCTGCCGTAATGTTTAGGAAGCTCTTGAGGGTATGGAGGGGAGAATGTGTGGCAGCCTAGGTGTGCAGATACAATGAACAGAGGCCCAGAGCAGGACCAGGCATCGTGCACAGGAGCCATAGTGAGGTGTATGAACAGCCTCACTGGAGGGGCTGGGGATTAGCAGAGTGAACACACGGTCTGTGAGAGCCAGATCAAGGAGAGACTTGAAGTCAGCCAGAATGGTATAGACATGATTCATGGGCTATAGGGAATCCCTGTAGGTTCCTGAGCATGAGGGT
>NW_023180103.1:6192-6392 GCF_002007445.2 Ailuropoda melanoleuca | reverse complement strand
CCTTGGGGCACCTGGGTGTCTCAGTCAGTTAAGCATCTGCCTTCAGCTCAGGTCATGATCTCAGGGTCCTGGGATCAAGCCTGGCATCACGCTCCCTGCTCAGTGGGGAGCCTGCTTATCCCTCTCCCTCTGTGTTCTCCCTGCTTGTGCTCTCTCTCTCTGTGTCAAATAAATAAATAAAATCTTAAAAAAAAAAAGAT
>NW_023180103.1:0-258 GCF_002007445.2 Ailuropoda melanoleuca | reverse complement strand
GCGGGCTAAACCAATACCCTTTTTATGCAGAAGTAATTTCTCATACAGTTTTTGTTTCATTACTCCTGGCAACAGAGTGAAGCAAGTCACTATTCCCTTTTTATAGATGAGAAAACTGCCGGTTTGGAAAGGTTAGTAAGTTGCTGTATTAGTTTGCTAGGGCTGCTATAACCTAGTACCACAAACAGAATGAATTAAGCAGAAGTTTCTTGTCTCAGCCCTGGCGGCTAGAAGTCCAAAATCAAGGTGTTGGCAGCC
>NW_023180102.1:0-567 GCF_002007445.2 Ailuropoda melanoleuca | reverse complement strand
AGAACCAAGAAACAAAGTGCGAAGATAAAGCCCTTGAAGTCACATCGGCCTTATAGAACGTGCAACAAAAAAAAGGTGCTTTGTTACAGTCAGTGAAACACGATTAGCACAGCTCTGAGAAACAAAAATTGGCCAAACCAACCTCCAATACAATGTTTGCTTCATGGGTAAATCCCATCAAAACTNAAAACTGCTGGTGGCAATGGAACGAAAATGCCTAAACCATTTCTGTCAGAAACAACACTGTGCAGTGGCCGTCTTAGCACTATCATCATCCTTCGTGAATAGGGAAACATGAGGGAAAGTGTTCACGGAAGCCTGACGAGAGTGCCACATAGTGGTCTCTGAGACACCACACAATCCAGGGAAATATCAACGAACATCATCTCACTTAAATAAGGGTGTCTAAATGAAAAAGGTCAAGAATTTCGAGGACTCAGCGCCCTTCTTATTTTTAATAAAGAAGAGCGTCCAGGATAACACCTCCTTCTAACCCCCGCATTTCCTTGGGACCCAGATTCCCCATTGGGTAAATATGCCTTGGAAGCATCCAGCACTTAGAACCAA
>NW_023180101.1:0-973 GCF_002007445.2 Ailuropoda melanoleuca | reverse complement strand
AAAAAGGAGAGAGGGAAACCATCTGAAACCACTGAGGAAAGAGTGTCGATGCCTTCACAAAGGGTCCCCAGTTGAGAGGGACTGGGTTTTGTTCACGGAACTCCCAGAGCAGCTCCACAAAAGCAGCTTTCTGGCTCAAAACAGAATTTTAAGCCAAAGACTAGGAAGAGAGTTACCCCAGTGGGTGGATAACAGGGAGTCTGGTACATCCTTGAAGAGGGCAGAGACTGAGGGCTCTAAAGTGAGCTCGTGAATGTAGGTTCAAGAATTGGGTAGATCAGCAAATTCAGAGAGGCTAAGAAGGATCCGGAGGCTTCTTGGAACCAATGTTGAGAATGGACTGTAAGCAGGTGTTTGGAGGACCCCAAGGGGGCCTGAGCTTCCTCACATTCATTTCCACGTCCCCCTCACCTACCCCAGAGCCATGGCTCTGGCAACGTCAGGAGAAAGTCAAGAGTGACTACCTGAGCAAATGACCCCGGCATCCTCATGGTGGCCACAGTCGTGGATGGGTAAGCCTGGGGGCCGGCACTGGCCTAGTGGGGGCTCACTGCCCTAGCACTGCACATCGTCCAGAAGGACGCTCTCCACACCCTCCCCAGAGTGGCCATTCCCCAGGGCTCCGATGCCCTGCTTGCAGTCCAGCTGCCAGCACACGACGTGGGCCATGTTGGTGGCCAGAGGTCATCACACACGGTCCCCCACGTGCCGCTGTGGTGTACCTTCACAGCAACTCCTCCCATCCGCCAACCCTGTGACAGACAGGTCCGGGGAAGCCTCGGGGTTGTTAGTGGAAAGGGATTAGCACTTCCGGCAAGTAATTCCTAATAGGACTTTTTTGCAGTTTTTAAAGTAGCCAACCCTGAAGTCCGAAGTCCGGTACTGCGCCATCTCTCACTTCCTTTTTCCAAGCCCGGTAGGGAAAAGTTACACTAGTGCATACAATTGCAGTGACTGGTTTTTCCAGGCTTGC
>NW_023180100.1:0-1711 GCF_002007445.2 Ailuropoda melanoleuca | reverse complement strand
ACTTGTTTAATGTCTCCGTAGTTTTTCCTTTTCCAGACTGTCATATAATAGAAATCATATAGTATGTAGCCACTTGGCTTCTTCCACTTGGTAATATGCATTTAAGATTCCTTCCTGTCTTTTCATGGCTTAATAGCTCAGATTGGCTTCTTCCACTTGGTAATATGGCTTCTTCAGATTGGCTTCTTCCACTTGGTAATATGCATTTAAGATTCCTTCCTGTCTTTTCATGGCTTAATAGCCCATTTCTTTTTATTGCTGAATAATATTCCGNAGCCCATTTCTTTTTATTGCTGAATAATATTCCGTTGTCTGAATGTGCCATAGTTTGTTTATCTATTCATATATGGAAGAATACCTTGGTATCGTCCAAGTTTTGGCAATTGTGAGAAACATTGCTAAACATCTTTGTGTAGGAATTTGTGTGCATGTAAGTTTTCAACTCATTTGAATAAATGCCTAGGAGCGTGGCTGCTGGATCATATGGTGAGATGATGGTTAGATTTTTAAGAAATTGCCTGTCTTCGGGGTGCCTGGGTGGCACAGCGGTTAAGCATCTGCCTTCAGCTCAGGGCGTGATCCCGGCGTTATGGGATCCAGCCCTACATCAGGCTCTTCCGCTATGAGACTGCTTCTTCCTCTCCCACTCCCCCTGCTTGTGTTCCCTCTCTCGCTGGCTGTCTCTATCTCTGTCGAATAAATAAATAAAATCTTTAAAAAAAATTGCCTGTCTTCCAAAGTTACTGCATCATTTTACGTTCTTACCGACAATGAATAAGTTTCAGGTGCTATTCATCCTTGTCAAGGTACTGTCAGGTTTTTTTTGGATTTTAGCCATTATGTCTAGCAGTATCTCATTGTTCTAATTTGCAATTACCTAAAGACTTATGACGTTGAACATCTTTTCACGTGTTTACGTCCTATCTGTATATCTTCTCTGGTGAGGTGCCTAGTCACATCTTTTGCATATTTTAAATTGGGGAGTATATTTTCACATTGTTGAGTTTTAAGAGTTCTTTGTATATTTTGAGTACAAATCCTATATCAGATATGTGCTTTGTGAATACTGTTTCCCAGTCTGTGGCTTACCTTTTTATTCTCTTAACAATACCTTTGCAGAGCATTTTTAGTTTTAATGAAGTTCACTGTATCAATTTTTTCTTTAATGAATTGTGCTTTTAGTATTGTATCCAAAACTCATCACCAAACCCAAGGTCACTTCTTATCTTGCCTTCTGGGAGTTTTGTAGTTTTGTGTTTTACACTTAAGTCTGTGACCCATTTTGAATTCATTTTTTGTAAAAGGTGTAAAGTCTGTGTCTGGAGTCATGGTTTTGCACAGGAATGTTCCGTTGTTCTAGGACTCTTTGTTGAAAGGCTATTCTTTCTCCACTGAATTATCTTTGTTCCTTTGTCAAAGATCAGTTGACTATATATGCAGGTTTATTTCTGGACTCTTTTGACTGTTCCACTGATCTATTCAATCCATCTCATCTTTTACTAATACCACATTGTCTTATCATCTTTTTTTTGTGTGTGTGTGACAGAGAGAGACAGCCAGCGAGAGAGGGAACACAAGCAGGGGGAGTGGGAGAGGAAGAAGCAGGCTCCCAGCAGAGCAGAAAGCCCGATGCAGGGCTCGATCCCAGGACCCTGGTATCATGCCCTGGGCCGAAGGCAGACACTTAAAGACTGAGCCACCCAGGCGCCCC
>NW_023180099.1:0-1826 GCF_002007445.2 Ailuropoda melanoleuca | reverse complement strand
TCAAAAGAATCAAAAGGCTATTACAAACAACAGAAGCATGTAATAACATAGTAAGATATAAAGTTAAGATACAAACATCAATAGCTGTCACATATGTACACAACAGTTAGAAAATGTACGATAATACTCCATTTATAGTGGCAAAAAATAAAGATAAGGGGCACCTGGGTGGCTCAGTCAGGTAAGCAGACAACTCTTGATTTCAGTTCAGGTCATGATCTCAGGGTCATAGGACTAAGCCCTGAGAACAGGCTCCATACTGAGGCTCCAAACTCAGCAGGGAGTCTGCTTGGAGATTCTCTCCTCTGCCCCACCCCACACTCTCGCTTCTCTCTCTAAAATAAATAAAGAAATAAAAAAAATTAGATATATGTAAACTTATTCTGAAATACAGTGAACTAAGGAGGAAAGATAAGAAATAGGCTGAGGGGCGCCTGGGTGGCACAGCGGTTAAGCGTCTGCCTTCGGCTCAGGGCATGATCCTGGCATGGGATTAAGCCCCACATCAGGCTCCTCCGCTGTGAGCCTGCTTCTTCCTCTCCCACTCCCCCTGCTTATGTTCCCTCTCTCGCTGGCTGTCTCTATCTCTGTCAGATAAATAAAAAAAATAAAAAATAAAAAAAAAAGAAAGAAATAGGCTGAAATATGCACAAGCAATTCATAAAACAGTAAAATAAGCAATGAACAAAAGAAAAAATTATCACACTAACTAAAGAAAAAACAAACACAAACTATTTTCTCCACTCAAACTGACAAAGATAAAAAAAAAATTAACTGCGTGGTGATAAATATCAGAGAAAAATGGGTACTTCCAAATACTCCTGGTGGTAGGTTAGGTCTACCTTTCAGATGAAGAATTTGACAAAATATATCAAAAGCATTAAATGCTGGCACATTCATCATCACAAAATCTTCTATGAGAATGTACACATATATATGCATAATAAATAATACTGGAAGGTAATGACAAAAATGTTAACAGTAATTGTCTCTGGACAGCAAAATTATAGATAATTTTCTTCTAAATATTTGATAATGAACATATAACTTTGGTTCTAGAACAGTTATTTTTAAATCATGTTATTTCTGTTTTTTCATTATTCATCTAGTTCTAAAATAACAAATAGGTGACACAAATAGTTCTCTACCAAAATTCAACTCCACTAGCCTATACACTTTCATGAGCACAGAGATCATGCCTCTCTTATTCACTTTCTATATCCAAAAATAAGGGAGCATAATGTTTGGCACAGAACAGGAGGTTAATACATATTTGCTAAATAGATGGAATTTATGTTTCCCACTACATTTTCTCTTATACTCACTGCGTACAATTTCAGGGTCTGCCTTAAACATACCTTTAAAATCTCTTTGAGAGTTTGTTTCAAGTTGCTGTGACTGTGCCACTGTTTTCAACATCTCCTGAATTACTACCCGGTCACTATTTCCAGCATCACTACACAAAACAAAAATAATGGCAAACATAAATATAAGTATTTAGAAAATATTATGCCCTTATTCTTATGAAGATCTTATTACAATTTTAATCAGGGGCGCCTGGGTGGCACAGCGGTTAAGCGTCTCNGCGTGATCCCTGCGTTATGGGATCGAGCCCCACATCAGGCTCCTCCGCTATGAGCCTGCTTCTTCCTCTCCCACTCCCCCTGCTTGTGTTCCTTCTCTCGCTGGCTGTCTCTATCTCTGTCGAATAAATAAATAAAATCTTTTTAAAAAAATTAATCAAAATTATTCACACCTAATTACATTCACAAAATTTTCAAAGTGAAATATTTTAGGGGTCGTTAAAATACAATATTCTAATATTC
>NW_023180098.1:222-976 GCF_002007445.2 Ailuropoda melanoleuca | reverse complement strand
TTGGTCATGATGGATAATCCTTTTAACGTACTGTTGGATTCTATTAGCAAGGATCTTGTTGAGGATTTTGGTGTCCATATTCTTAGGGAAATCAGTCTGTAATTCTCCTTTTTGAGGGGGTCTTTTCCTGGTTTGGGCATCAAGGTAATATTAGCCTCATAGAATGAGTTTGGTAGCTTTCCTTCTGTTTCTATTTTTTGAAATAGCTTTAGGAGAATAGGTACTATTTCTTCTTTGAATGTTTGGTAGAATTCCCCAGGAAAACCATCCGGGCCTAGAGTTTTGTTATTTGGAAGGTTGTTTATCGCTGACTCAATCTCCTCATAATTAATTGGCCTGTTTAAGAAATCTATTTCTTCCTGTTTCAGTCTTGGTAGTTTATAGGTTTCCAGGAAGTCCTCCATCTCTTCCAGATTGCTTAGTTTTTTTGGCATATAGGTGTTGATAAAATTTCTATAATCCTTCCAATTTCATTGGTGTTGGTCGTGACCTCTCCTTTTTCATTAATAATTTTATTAATTTCGGTCCTTTTTCATTTCTTTTGGATAAGTCTTGCCAGTGGTCTGCCAATTTTATGGATTCTCTCAAAGAACCAGCTTCTAGTCCTGTTGATTTGCTCTACTGTACTTCTGTTTTCTAATTCATTGATTTCTGCTCTAATTTTGGTCAACTGCCTCCTCGTGAGTGGATTAGGCCTGTCCCTCTGTTGCTGTTCCAGCTTCTTGAGGTGAGAATATAAAAACTGCATTTTAGA
>NW_023180098.1:0-170 GCF_002007445.2 Ailuropoda melanoleuca | reverse complement strand
ATGTATTTCCCCCTTAGGACTGCCTTTGCAGTATCCCATAGGTTTTGGAGTGTTGTGTTTTCATTCTCGTTGGACTCCATAAATTGTTTAAATTGATTGTTGATTTCCTGGTTTATCGAGTCATTCTTGAGCAGGATGGTTCTTAGTCTCCAAGTGTTTGAGTTTCTTCC
>NW_023180097.1:0-1652 GCF_002007445.2 Ailuropoda melanoleuca | reverse complement strand
AGGAAAAGCCTGGGCCCCAGCCCTTGGGGTTAGAGGAACGGAACATCTTCTCCTTGGGGCCCTGAGCCGAGGTGGCTTCTGATGCCTAAAGTCCAGATGGGCAGCAGTTGAGATGTGAAAAGCTTAATCAGATGAGAAAAGGGAACAAGGAGCACTGAACTCTTGGCGCCCGTCAGAGGTGGGCGGGGGAGGAGTGAGAGGTGCGTTTGGAAGATAGCTGTCTTCTCCAGGAAGAAAAAAAACCCAGCTCTTATTATCATTTCAAAGATTTAGGTCCAAGGCTAGAAAGAGGATGTCTTAGAAATTTCCTGAGGATGTGCGCTCGCACAGAGTATAAGGAAGTGAGATACTTGTAACACCTCCAAACCCCTCTCCTGGGCCCGGGAACATTCCTCCTCCAAACAGAAGTCTGCAATGCATGTCCAAAGGTGGTCTGCAGAGAACTCTCCGCTCAGATCTCCCGGGGTCCCCGCGTCTCCGTAACTTCAAAATGGTTGCAAGAGCCAAGACTAATATCACAGGTATAATGGCGCATGATTAGAATCATAATTTCTTTTTCTTTCTTTCTTTCTTTCTTTCTTTCTTTCTTTCTTTCTTTCTCTTTCTTTCTTTTTCTTTCTTTCTTTCTTTCTTTCTTTCTTTTTCTTTTTTTTAATTATCAAGTCATTTTTCTGGTGTTTGCTATTTGCCAGCGAACTGGGCGGCTTCCCAGCTTGTCTTCCGTCCCACCTCCTGCCCTTCAGCGCCGCACTTGGCTTTGTGGTGTGTTGGGCTGGGGGCCGTCTTCTTGGCCCTTCCATGCTCTGGACGCCCTCCGGTGTGGGCTGCCCCTCAGGGCGCCCTGGGCAGGCACACACCCACCACACTCCTCCAGGGTCTTCCTGAGCAGCTGGGGCAGAACCTCGGCTGCAGGTGCAAGCCAGAAGGCAAACGGTGCTTACCTGGTGCGTTGCTCTCTAAGGGAGGCGCGCGGCCGCTGTCCCAAACCACCTGAGCAGCGCCACTGCCGGAAGTAACAGTAGTAACCATAATCATACCTAGTGGCTTGAGTTTCAGGTTGTTTTTTAAAGATTTGCTTTATCTTTAGATAAATAAAGAGCAAACAGGGGGAGCAGCAGAGGGAGAGGGAGAAGCAGATTCCCCACTGAGCAGGGAGCCTGATGCGGGGCTCGATCCCAGGACCCCGGGATCATGCCCTGAGCGGAAGGCAGATGCTTAACCCACAGAGTCACCCAGGCCCCCCTTGAGTTTCAGGTTTTTATTTTTTCTTTTCAGCACCCAAACCCTGAGGCTGTGGACATGTTAGTGAGGTTGTGGAATACAGGTGAGGTTGGGCGGGGTGGAGTCCGGAGCCGACGACCANCGACGACCAAGAAAGAATTCTTGAGACGTCTTTGGTGCAAAATTGGTGGTTTATTAAAGCACGGGGACAGGACCCGTGGGCAGAAAGAGCTGCTGCCCAGGGTTGTGAGGGGTGGCTGTTAGATGCTATGGGGTTGGGGGAGGTAAGGAAAAAGGGAGGTTTCAAGAGGATTTTCATATGTTAAAGAAGACTCACAAGATTCTGGAGGCCGTGCCGTTGTTGTCGAGTTAAGTTGTTTTTCCCTCTAGCAAGGCATTAACATGAAGATAGATGGGAGCTTCCTGGATTC
>NW_023180096.1:0-869 GCF_002007445.2 Ailuropoda melanoleuca | reverse complement strand
GCTGAATGGATTGAAAGGATTTAATAACAAATTAATTGTGCAAACAAGATATTGGGGGGGTATTTATAAAATATATTTTTGAACTCCTTTAGGAGCGTGTCTTGTTATTTCAACAGAGTAGTAATTAGGAATTATCTTCATCTTATTATTTAGCAATTTTAACTGCATTTGTAATTGGCTACATTTAGNTGATAATTTAGACAGTTTCTGGTGTAAAACTGGTCAATTCAGCTGAATGGATTGAAAGGATTTAATAACAAATTAATTGTGCAAACAAGATATTGGGGGGGTATTTATAAAATATATTTTTGAACTCCTTTAGGAGCGTGTCTTGTTATTTCAACAGAGTAGTAATTAGGAATTATCTTCATCTTATTATTTAGCAATTTTAACTGCATTTGTAATTGGCTACATTTAGTAAGTCTTTAGTTTATGTTACTAGACGTATTTGAACATAGCATCATTATAATTTTATTTATTTATTATTTTTTTAAGTTTTATTTATTTGAGAGAGAGAGAGCGTGCATACGTGCACACAAGGAAGGGAAGGGGCAGAGGAAGAGGGAGAAGCAGACTGCCTGCTGAGCAGGGAGCCTGATACAGGACATGATCCCAGGACGCTGGGATCATGACTTGAGCTGAAAGCAGACGCTTAACCAACAGAGCCACCCAGGTGCCCTGCATCATTATCATTTTAAAAGATATCCGAGAATTCTGCCTTTTTGCCAAGTGTACGCTTACCAGTATTTGGCTGTGTTTTTAGTAGAAGAGGATAGAACATAGATAACCAATTCAGACAAAACAAAACTGATAAAATAGATTTGATATAAACCATTTCTGATAAATATGATACAAAAGGGTAAATGTCC
>NW_023180095.1:0-3038 GCF_002007445.2 Ailuropoda melanoleuca | reverse complement strand
TGCCCCCCTGTGCACGCACCCAGAGCGCCCTGGGACATTGGAGCACAAACCCAGCACGGAGCGGGGGGGGGCCTTCAAAGCACCTGCAAGGTAACCTGGAGTCTGAACAGTGAAGCTTCGGGGGAAGCGAAGAGCAAGAAAGAAGGTGCATGTGCCCTTCAGGGGTTCGGTGGCAGAAGCAGAAAGGAGTGGAAGGGGGAAGTTTCGGGTCCTGTTAGAATACAAGGAGCCACAAGTTTGAAGGACACACAGTCCCTCCCACTGCCCCCACCAGAACATAAATCCACTGAAGAAACCAGACGGGGTCGCACTGATGGGAGGGGGCTGGGAACCACGGGTCCTGTAAACCACCCAAATCCACAGAAGGAACAAGAGGAAATTGCGTCTCTTCAAAGTCACCACAAATCAACACAGCTGATAAAAGGCCCTTCCCTCAGCGACAGCAACGGCAGAGACCCTGAGCCCCTGCCGCGAACTGAATTCCATGTCCTCCCAGAAGCGGCCGAGGTCTGAAGACCCATCCAGGAGGAAGGGGAGGGACAGTCCTGTCTGCATGCACACTGATTTCAAGATGCCCAAGAAGAACAGACTTAAAGTTTAAAGGAGGAGCGCCTGGGGGGTGCCGTCAGCTGAGCGTCTGACTCTTGATTTTGGCTCAGGCCATGATCTCAGGGTCCTGGGATGGAGCCCCGTGTCCAGCTCCGTGCTCAGTGGGGAGTCTGCTGGAGAGTCTCTCTCTCTCTCTCTCTCTCTCCCCATCTCTGTCTCCCTCTGCCCCTCCCCCACTCGCTCTCATGCGTTGTCTAAAATAAATGAATAAATGGCCTTAAAGCAAAGTAGGAGACCACCCAAGATAATGAAAAACGAGACAATGAAGGAGGTAAAGAGAGCCAGAGAGAGAGAGGTGGACAGCACAGAAGGAACATGGCCAACGGGAGCCCGGGCAGTGGAGGGCAGAACCACAGCCGGGGATGACGTCTACACCCAGAAATAAACAACTCGAGTCCACATCGTGAACGCCCATCCCCATGGACCTCAGTGGGAGGGGACTACCCTGAAATGATCAACTCTGAGACACCCCCCGAGGAAACTCCTGTGTTTCTGGGATAAAGCAAACACAACTTACAGGAGCAGAGGAACCACGGGGTGGACTTCCCAAAAACAACAGCGAAACACCGGTGAGGCAACATCCCCAAAATGTCGGTGAAATCCTGGATGGAGTGTTTTCTATTTCTGCAGAGGAAGAGTTCATGTCTCTGCAACACTGTGGTTTTCTGAGCAACAGCCCGGGCAGCCCACGCTAAGGGGGCCTGAGAAGCAGACGAGCCTCGGGGTCCAAGACGGTGAAGTACCCAGGACAGGGGATCCCAGATCTGTCTCCCTTTGCCGTGTGTTCGGAATGGGATAAAACCCAGAGCCATTGCCTCACATCCCAAAGGCCTGAAAGCCTGAGCCTCCCGTTCTCTTCCCAGAGAGAATGTGTTTGCCCTAGAAGGACGTCCCCTGTTCGGGGGGGGGTGGGGTTGGGGCAGCAGCTCCTGTATGAGCCCCAGGACCCCTCCAGCAACAGGAAACTCCCATTTTGCAAGAGTTTCGCACCACGGTGCCCGCATGGACATGGGTCATAGGGACCCACACCAAGGCCTTCTGTGAATGAGTCACTGGCCGGTCCTCCTCTAATCCGGAAGCCTTGCGCTTGCTTTCAGGAAGAAGTAAATTAGCAGGGGCAAGAACGCACCGGTATCCAACCACGGTGTCCTCCAAGTGCCCAGGCTACAGACAACGGTTCCAAACACACGAGAACTCGGGAAACTGCACCACATGCCCTTCCTGAGGAACCCACCAGAAGATTAACTTCATCCATCTGAAACAGTGACAGGGAAAGACTTCGGCAAAAGGGCAAACGTGGGGAGGAGGGTGGAAACTAACCTAACGTTCGGGCTGACACAGCGGGAACGGGGGCACGTCGGAAACAGAGAAGAGGGAAAGGCAGTCGGCGGGAGTTAGTTATCATTAAAAACCAGCAAACCAGAAAGAGGAGCATTTAAGGAGTGTAAGAACACAGGGGATCCTGAGAATAAAGATACAAATCTTCTAAGGAAAACAACAAAAACCAAAGAGCAAAGAACACATCACACAGCAAACATTACAATACGCACCTAATATAAAGTATGACACCTAAGTATAAGTCATACTAGTAAATGTCAACAGGCTAGACTCGTCCATTAAAAGAAGAAGATTCCCATCTGGCTCACGAGCAACACCCAGCTATACGCCGTCAACAGGAGACACACGTAAAATAAAGTGGGTCAGGAAGCTACAGCAGCAGAACTGAGTAAACTAAAGGCATGTTAGGCACATAGAAGGTGCCAGAAAGGGGGCGAGGTCCACACAGCAGTCAAAGTAGAATGGAGGACAAAAAACACTAAACATGACAGAGGACTTTTTAATGCAAAAAGACACGATTCCCAACAAAAGTACAAAGTTGTGCATCAAATAACACAGCAGCCACCTTTACGAGGCAAAAACTGAGAACTTACATGGATTCACGGAAGCACGCTGATCACTGGACAACCGTCGCCCAGAGCAGGGTAGACCCAGTGAGCAGGAAGGAACGTGTCAGCACGGGTCCTCCACAGGCAGCAGGAGATGAAGTCAGGACCACAGGAGGCTTTCGGGGGACATCTGTCCAGGACAAAGGTGGGGACAGAGGATCAGCCAGGAAGAGCCTCAGACTGGGAGACCCACCTCAGCACAGTATCCACCAGCCTGCACTCCTGGGGGGTTCAAAGCCTACACAGTGGGAGTCCCACGTGAGGCAAAGCTGGCCAGGTGCTGGTACCGCCCCCCACCAGCCTGGCACTGCCGCGGTGGGAGATACCCGGGAGCACGGTGGCCTCAGCACAAACGTGCAGCAGGGCCCAAAGGTGTTGGAGCCAGAGGGCATCAGCCACCTGCTCTCCTCACAGCTTCGAGCGACACGTATAGAAAAGCTACACGCATGACCAGTAGGCAGAGCTTGTGGGTGTAGCCAGTAT
>NW_023180094.1:443-610 GCF_002007445.2 Ailuropoda melanoleuca | reverse complement strand
TCCACCTTCCATAAGGCCGTCGTGACTTCAAGTGGTTTCCCCTCACACTTTGTTTCTTGGTTCTAAGGGCTTGATCCTCCAAAGGCCCCTACACCCAATGTGGAATCCGGGTCCCCAGTGAAAAGGCTGCTGTTCGCTGGGGGTGTTTTCCTGGACGCTCTGCTTTA
>NW_023180094.1:0-172 GCF_002007445.2 Ailuropoda melanoleuca | reverse complement strand
TTGACGCCAGCAGTTTTCACAGGATTTCCCCAGGGAACAAACATTTCGTTGGAAGCGGGTTTTGGCCGAATTGTCTTTCTCAGAGCTGTGTCGTCGTGTTCCACTCACGGTACCAAAGTACCTTGATTCCTGTTCCACCTTCCATAAGGCCGTCGTGACTTCAAGGGCTTTC
>NW_023180093.1:0-1191 GCF_002007445.2 Ailuropoda melanoleuca | reverse complement strand
CTGCTTGTGTTCCCTCTCTCGCTGGCTGTCTCTATCTCTGTCGAATAAATAAAATCTTAAAAAAAAAAGAAGTCCAAGAGAGCCCCCTTGTCCCTCCCGCCATGTAAGGATAGAACGAGAAATCTGTGGCCCCAAAGAGGGCCCTCACCCAACCATGCTGACACCCTGATCTTAAAGTTCTAGCCTCCAGAACTGTGAGAAACAAATTTCTGTTGTTTACAAGCCACCCAGTCTGTGTTTTCTTGCTATAGCAGCCTGAATAGACTAAGACACATAGTTACTTAGAGGCCTGGGAAAGTCAATCTTCAGTGGCCGTCCCTCTTGAAACACAGTAGAGCAGGGGAATGGCAAAGAATGCATCAGAAAGCAAGCAGGACCAGAAATGGCACATACAGGTTTTTTAAAATTCCTCTCAGCATTTTCTGATGCACTAGGGGTTCTAGTCATTTCACCTTTGGGAAGCAGTCTCTTCTGGGGATTTCTGAAGTCTCTTACCAGCTCTAACTGGATTGGATATCTATGAAGCTTGGCTCACCATGGTGATCCTGGGATCACCCTTCACCTGAGGATTCCCTTTGTCTTTCTTTCCTGAGCCGAATTTTCTATTTTCCATAACCCCATTTTTTCTTTTCTTTTTTTTTTTTTAAAGATTTTATTTATTTATTTGACACAAAGAGAGAGAGCGAGACAGCCAATGAGAGAGGGAACACAAGCAGGGGAAGTGGGAGAGGAAGAAGCAGGCTCCCGGAGGAGGAGCCTGATGGGGGCTCGATCCCAGAACGCTGGGATCACGCCCTGAGCTGAAGGCAAACACTTAATGACTGAGCCACCCAGGAGCCCTTTCCATAACCCCACCTTTGTCTTTCTAGGTTTATCTGTTCAATTGTTCAAATATATTTTCGACAAGCTTTCTGAGAAATGGTACCCAGGAAGCACATTTTGAGGTCTTTTATGCTGGAAAATATCTAAATGTTTTTATTCTATTCTCATGCTCGATTGATAGTTTGACTATGTATGGAATTCTAGGTAATAATTCCATATATACCATAATATATGCCAATTTCCCATTAGAATTTTGAACTCGTTATTCCATTTCCTTTTATCTTCCACTGGCTATTGAGAAGGCTAAAAGCCATTCTTTTTCTCGTGTGTGTGTGTGTGTGTGTGTGTGTGTGTGTGTGTGTGTGTGTG
>NW_023180092.1:0-2042 GCF_002007445.2 Ailuropoda melanoleuca | reverse complement strand
TTCTGGGCATTGATTTTCTATCCTGCCACATTACTGAATTGTTCTATAACTTCTAATAGTTTGGGAGTGGAATCCTTTGGTTTTTCCATATAGAGTACCATGTCATCTGCGAAGAGAGACATNTTTGCCGATTTGGATACCTTTGATCCCTTTTTGTCTTCTGATTGCTGTTGCAAGGACTTCTAGTACTATGTTGAATAATAGTGGCGAGAGTGGGCATCCTTGTCGTGTTCCTGATCTTAAGGGAAAGGCTTCCAGCTTTTCCCCATTTAGAATAATGCTTGCAGGAGGAGGTTAAGATGGCAGAGGAGTAGGGGACCCCTTTTTCAGCCGGTCCCCTGAGTTGAGCTGGAGAGGTACCAGACCAGCAGGAACATCCACGGAATCAGCCTGAGATGCAGGAAGATACATCTGGATCTCTACAAATGAACATTTCCAGTGCTGAGTATTGTGGTACGAAGTGGGGAGCCATGAAACTTCGCACAGACATTGGAAGATAAACAAAAGGGGGAGGGAGCCAACATGTCAGGGTGCCAGGAAGCGGTAGCCACCTGCACGGGGGAGCAGACGGACCGCGGACCTGCACGCTTGAGACAGCAGACTGAGAACAGGAGATCCGGGAGCGCGCGTGGGTGGCTGGTGGCTGGTGGCCGGCGGGTACCAGCACCAGGGAGCAGGCAGACCATGGACCAGCACCCTGGAAACAGCAGACTATCCGTGAACCGGGAGCATGCGCCAGCAAGCATCTCATGGAGCTCTGGAGCTCCGGTGTGCTCACTGGATCCAGGCTGACTCCGGGAGCTCCAGGAGCATGCGTGGGGTGGCTGGCGACTGGTGGCGGGTGGGGTTGGAAATACAAAGGACAGAGACATGCTGGCCCTGGAAGTGAGGACTGGGACGCCGGGTGTGGGATGCAGAGCCTGGGATGCTGCAGGGTAGAGCAGCACCAACAGAAACAGAGTTAAAGTGGCCAGAACATCAGTGGAGAATGATCTGCGGTCCCTCTGTTCTGAGACAGAGGCTGAATTTCAGCCGCTGCTGCTCTGACTCTCAGAAGAGGCATAGAAAACAGCCAGGGAAAGCCGCCAGAGAAAAAAGCCCGGAAATACCGGATCCCAGTGTGCCCATCCCCGTCCCCCCTCACAGGGGACATGGAGACTCTACCCAAACAGGGTTTTCTGAGTAACGGCCAGCAGGCCCCTCCCCCAGAAGGCAGGCTGTAAAATCAAGAAGCCCACAACCCGGTGCACCTGAGTGGCATGGTCATTAAGTGCCTGTCTTCGGATTAGAGCATGATCAAATGTTCCAGAAAGGAGTCCCTCTTTGGGCTTCTCCCCTGGGAGCCTGCTTCTTCCTCTCCCACTCCCCTGCTTGGGTTCCCTTTGTTGTTGACTGTCTGTCTCTCTCTCTCAAATAAATAAATAAAATCTTTAAGGAAGAAGCCCACATCCCTAAGATCTCTATAAAACAAGGGCGCACGGCCTGGGTCCCAGTCAACAACTTGGGCTCTGGACAGCCCCACAATCTCTCCTCATCAGCATGACGAGAAGGAGACGTCCCCCCCAGCAAAGAAAAGATAATGAGTCTGTGGCCTCTGCCACAGAATTAATACACATGGATGTATCCCAATTATCAGAAATGGAATTCAGAGCAGCAATGGTCAAGATGATGAGTAGACTTGAAAAAAGTATTAACGAAAATGTTACTTAGTATATAGAATCCCTAAGGGGAGAAATGAAAAGTGAATCTGACAGAAATTAAAAATTCTATGAGCCAAATGCAGTCAAAACTAGAGGCTCTGATGGCCAGGGTCACCGAGGCAGAGTAATGCATTAGCAAACTGGAGGATGGGTTAGTAGAAGAAAAAACAAAAATAGAAGCTGGCCTTAAAAAAAGCCATGCTCACAAATGTAGATTACGGGAGATTAGTGACTCTATGAAATGATCCAATGTCAGAATCATCGGCATCCATGAAGGGGTGGAGAAAAACAGAAGTCTAGAAGAGATATTTGAACAAATTGTAGCTGAAAACTTCCCTAATC
>NW_023180091.1:632-777 GCF_002007445.2 Ailuropoda melanoleuca | reverse complement strand
TAAAGCAGAGCGTCCAGGGAAACACCTCTAGCGAACAGCAGCCTTTTCACTGGGAACCCCGATTCCACATTCGGTGTAGGGGCCTGTGGAGGATCCAGCCCTTAGAACCAAGAAACAAAGTGTGAGGGGAAAGCCCTTGAAGTCA
>NW_023180091.1:0-165 GCF_002007445.2 Ailuropoda melanoleuca | reverse complement strand
CCCGATTCCACATTGGGTGTAGGGGCCTGGGGAGGATCCAGCCCTTAGAACGAAGAAACAAACTGTGAGGGGAAAGCCCTTGAAGTCAGGAAGTCCTTATGGAAGGTGGAACAGGAATCAAGGTGCTTCGGTGCGGTGAGTGAAACAAGACGAACACAGCACTGA
>NW_023180090.1:0-926 GCF_002007445.2 Ailuropoda melanoleuca | reverse complement strand
GGCTCCATTGGCGAGGAGACAGACTCCAGCCCAGGCCGGAAGAAGTTTCCACTCAAAATCTTTAAGAAGCCCCTTAAGAAGTAGGCAGGATGAGAGTGGCAGTGGCANAGGCAGGATGAGAGTGGCAGTGGCGGGACAGCTTGTCCTTCCCTGGTCTTCTGCGTCCCCTTCCTCCCCTTCCAAGATACCTGGCGCCTAGAGTGGGGCATGGGAGGGGCTGGCCCAGGGGCCTGGGCACTGTACATACCTGCCCCCCTCATCCTTGGGTCCTTCAACATTATTTATTAACTGACCACCATGGCCTGCCTGCCCTGCCTTTCTCCCAACCATGGGCTGCTGCTGCCACTCCCTCTCTACTTCAGTGCATGTCTTAGTTGCTGTCCCCTCAGATCCCACCTCCACCTCTGGGGTCCAGCTTCTGTCTCTGCTGTCCCAGTTTTGAAGTTTGGCTTCTTGTTTCTCTGTTTCCTGCTTTCAGGCTCCTCCCTCCCACCACTCCCCAACTTCCCCTAGCAGCTGGTGGGGGGGGGAAGATGGGAGTCACTTCCGACCTCTGTGCCTCAGACCTGTTCCACCCCACCCACGGTGGTTCTGTTTGCCTCAGACTGGGGCCTAGGGCCTACTATTTGAGGCTTGTTCTTTGGGAGTGTGGTGGGCCAGAAGGAAACTTGGCCTGGAGCTTGCTAGAGCCTCCAGGGGTTCATGGGGGAGTGGAACACATTCCTAGAGAACGAGCTACTAGAGAATTTTGAAGAGAGGCTAGGCTAGGGGGTAGGTCAGGAGACTCCTCTTAGTTGGAGAATGAGTAGATGCCAGAGTTGTGGGCTACAGGGCAGTCAACTTTCTCTCTTCTCTCACCTACACCTGCCTCTTTCTTATCCACACTGCAGGAGGGTTTGACTGTAAGAGGTGCTGCCCAAAGGCTC
>NW_023180089.1:0-1423 GCF_002007445.2 Ailuropoda melanoleuca | reverse complement strand
AGCTGGAACAGCAACAGAGGGACAGGCCTAACCCACTCATGAGGAAGCAGTTGACCAAAATTAGAGCAGAACTCAATGAATTAGAAAACAGAAGTATAGTAGAGCAAATCAACAAGACTAGAAGCTGGTTCTTTGAGAGAATCCATAAAATTGGCAGACCACTGGCAAGACTTATCCAAAAGCAAAGAGAAAAGACCAAGATTATTAAAATTATGAGTGAAAAGGGAGAGGTCATGACCAACAAATTTGACATTGGAAGGATTATTAGAAATTTTTATCAAGAGCTATATGCCAAAAAACTAAGCAATCTGGAAGAGATGGAGGCCTTCCTGGAAATCTATAAACTACCAAGACTGAAACAGGAAGAAATAGATTTCTTTTTTTTTTTAAAGATTTTATTTATTTATGCAACAGGACAGAGATAGAGACAGCCAGCGAGAGAGGGAACACAAGCAGGGGGAGTGAGAGAGGACGAAGCAGGCTCATAGCGGAGGAGCCTGATATGGGGCTCGATCCCATAATGCCAACCACACCCTGAGCCGAAGGCAGACGCCTAACCGCGGTGCCACCCAGGTGCCCCAGGAAGAAATAGATTTCTTAAACAGGCCAATTAAGTCTGAAGAATTTGAGTCAGTGATAAACAACCTTGCAAATAACAATACTCCAGGCTCGGATGGTTTTCCTGGGGAATTCTACTAAACATTGAAAGAAGAAATAATACCTATTCTCCTAAAGCTTTTTCAAAAAATAGAAACAGAAGTAAAGCTACCAAACTCATTCTATGAGGCTAATATTACCTTGATCCCCAAACCAGGCAAAGACCCCCTCAAAAAGGAGAATTACAGACCGATTTCTCTAATGAATATGGATGCCAAAATCCTCAACAAGATCCTTGCTAATAGAATCCAACAGTACATTAAAAGGATTATCCATCATGACCAAGTGGGATTCATACCTGGGATGCAAGCATGGTTCAACACTCGCAAATCAATCAATGTGATACATCATATCAACAAGAAAAGACTCAAGAACCATATGATCCTCTCAATTGATGCAGAAAAAGCATTTGACAAAATACAGCATCGTTTCCTGATTAAAACCCTTCAGAGTGTAGGAATAGAGGGTACATTACTCAATCTCTTAAAAGCCATCTATGAAAAGCCTACTGCAAGCATTATTCTCAATGGGGAAAAGCTGGAAGCCTTTCCCTCTAGATCAGGAACACGACAAGGTTGCCCACTCTCGCCGCTATCATTCAACATAGTACTAGAAGTCCTTGCAACAGCAATCAGAAGACAAAAAGGGATCAAAGTTATCCAAATCGGCAAAGAAGTAGTCAAAATGACTCTTGACA
This sequence comes from Ailuropoda melanoleuca, assembly GCF_002007445.2. NCBI lineage: Eukaryota > Metazoa > Chordata > Mammalia > Carnivora > Ursidae > Ailuropoda > Ailuropoda melanoleuca. The sequence continues at coordinate 69 of NW_023180089.1, read as the reverse complement.
GATGACATGATACTCTACATGGAAAACCCAAAGGAATCCACTCCCAAACTATTAGAAGTTATAGAGCAA
>NW_023180088.1:0-867 GCF_002007445.2 Ailuropoda melanoleuca | reverse complement strand
TACATCTGGGATTTCTAAGAAAATCAGCAGTAAGTGAATGTTTAAATGTCATCGAAACAGTGAAGAGCTTCATCCATTCCCCTAGAGGTGGTAGGTGTGAGAGGAGGCAGGTGGAAGTGTCCGTTTTCCCGTGCATCATTAGTTTGTGAAGGAGCATTCTAGGTTTAGATTCAGAGAACCTCATCCAGATATTTCACTTTGGACTAAAATATTAAAACATCTGCTTTTTTCTTTCATTATGTTTTGAAAGGAAGGATAATGTGGTTGTATGGCAGAAGTGGAAGGGGGGAGCTGGCAGGATCATGTAACAGCCATGAATGTTCCATAATCAGGTCTAACCCCCCAGTCCTTCCCCTCTCTGTGCATCCTCAGACCCAGGAGGAATCAGCAGGCTCACTCTTATTACGAGAGAGCTAGCAGGTGGCCACCCAGCATCTAAACTAACACATAAGCAAGTCTTCTGTTTCACACTCTAATTCTTGTGTCCTAGTGTGTCCCTATTGTTTGCAAAATGATCCATTCCAGAACAAAAACAGTAAAAATGGAGGAATTTTGAACTTACAACAACAAATNAAAGTATCTCAAAATGTCACCTTTTTATTAATTAGAGACACAAACACACTTAAGTAATGCTTTTAATTTGCAAAAAGGTAGAAAATGCAGAAAAATAGAAATATGGAACTATCAGTCATATTCAGAATTAGTAACTAAAACAGTGGCATATATGTTTCCATCTTTTGTTTAAGTACCTTACCCATCTATCTATTATCTAACTCACTCCTCCCTTCCTTCTTCCCTTCCTTCCTTCTTTTCCTCCTCCCTTCCTTCCCTCCTCCCTCTCTTCCTTCCTCCATCCTCCCTCCCTCC
>NW_023180087.1:570-810 GCF_002007445.2 Ailuropoda melanoleuca | reverse complement strand
TGCTTCTCTCTCTCTTCTGCTGCTCCCCCTGCTTGTGCACGCTCGCTCTCTCCCTCTCCCTCTCTGTCAAGTAAATAAATAAAATCTTAAAAAAAATAAAATCTTAAAAAATCTTAAAAAAAAAGACATTTTTTTTATTTAAAACCAGGGGTGGGGGCACCTGGGTGGCACAGCGGTTAAGCGCCTGCCTTTGGCTCAGGGCGTGATCCCGGTGTTATGGGATCGAGCCCCACATCAGGC
>NW_023180087.1:0-380 GCF_002007445.2 Ailuropoda melanoleuca | reverse complement strand
AGCCAAGGGGCGCCTGGGTAGTGCAGTCGTTAAGCGTCTGCCTTCGGCTCAGGGCATGATCCTGGTGTTCTGGGATCGAGTCCCACATCGGGCTCCTTGGCTGGGAGCCTGTTTCTTCCTCTCCCTCTCCCCTGCTGTGTTCCCTCTCTCGCTGGCTGTCTCTCTGTCACATAAATAAATAAAATCTTTGAAAAAAAAAATATTTAGAACAGGGAGCCAAGTCCAGTCCACACTTTGAATAACTTACACAACCACGAACACAGCAGATTTAAGAACTCCCATTTTTAACGACAGAAATATAAACAGAAACTTGCTACTTTGCTAAAAATTATGATTTGCTCTGATCCTTAGTTTGGCATTAAGACACGTAATTTAATTAT
>NW_023180086.1:0-1667 GCF_002007445.2 Ailuropoda melanoleuca | reverse complement strand
TTCTTTGAAAGAATAAATAAGATCGATAAGCCACTGGCCAGACTTATTCAAAAGAATAGAGAAAGGGCCCATATTAATAAAATTATGAATGAAAAGGGAGAGGACACAACCAACACCAATGAAATAGGAAAGATCATTAGAAACTTTTATCAACAGCTTAATGCCAATAAATTAAACAACCTGGAAGAAATGGATGCTTTCCTGGAAACCTCAAAACTACCAAGACTGACACAGGAAGAAATTGATTATTTAAACAGACCAATTAATTATGAAGAGATTGAGAGAGGAGTTAAGATGTCGGAAGAATAGGGGACCCCTTTTTCTGCCGGTCCACTGAATCAAGCTGGATAGGTCCAGACCAGCTTGAACATCCACAGAATCAGCCTGAGACACAGGAAGATACATCTGGATCTCTACAAATGAACATCTCCAGCACTGAGTATTGAGGCACGAAGCAGGGAGCTGTGAAACCACGCACAGATATCGGAAGATAAATGGAAGGGGGAGGGAGCCGCCACGTTCAGGCACCAGGAAGCGGTAGCCACCTGCACGGGGGAGCGGGCGGACTCGAGGACCGGCACCCGCGAAACAGCAGACTGAGACCGTGAGCTGGAAGCGTGCTCCACCAGGCTTCTGATGGAACTCCAGAACACCGGTGTGCTCACTGAATCCAGACTGAGACCGGGAGCTCCGGGAGCACGTGCAGGGCAGCTGGCAGCTGGCGGCTATTGGCATTAAAAACACAAAGGACAGAGACATGCCAGCCCTGGAAGTGAGGGCTGGGATGCCGGGTGTGGGGCGCACATCCCAGGACGCTGCAGGGTTGAGCAGCACCAACAGTAACAGAGTTAAAGTGGCCAGAACATAAGTGGAGAATGGGCTGCAATCCCTCTGTTCTGTGACAGAGGCTGAGATTCGGCCGCTGCTGCTCTGACTCTCAGAAGAGGCATAGCAGACCATCAGGGAAAGCCGCCAGAGAACAAAAGCCTGGAAATACCGGCTCACAGCATGCTCATCCCCATCCCCCCTTGCAGGGGACACGGAGACTCTACCCAAACAGTATTGCCTGAGTATCCCCGCAGCAGGCCTCTCCCCCAGAAGGCAGACTGAAAAATCAAGAAGCCCACAACCCAGGGCGCCTGGGTGGCTCAGTCATTGAGAGCCTGTCTTCGGCTTAGGGCATGATCCCGGCGTTCTGGAAAGGAGTCCCTCATCGGGCACTCAGCTGGGAGCCTGCTTCTTCCTCTCTCACTCCCCTGCTTGTGCTCCCTCTCTCGCTGGTTGGTACTCTGCTGGTTGGTACTCTGCCACATAAATAAATAAATAAAATCTTTAAAATCTAAGATCCCTATAAAACAAGGGGCACGGCCTGGGACCCAGTTAATAATTTGGGCTCTGGACAACCCCGCAACCTCTCCTCATCAGAATGACAAGGAGGAGAAGCCCCCCCACCCCGGAAAGAAAAGACAGTGAGTCTGTGGCCTCTGCCACAGAAATAATGGATATGGATGTAACCAAATTATCAGAAATGGAATTCAGAGTAACAATGGTCAAAATGATGAGCAGACTTGAAAAAAGAATTAATGAAAATGTTAGTGAGAATATAGAATCCCTAAGGACAGAAATGAGAGCGAATCTGACAGAAATTAAAAATTCTATGAGCCAAA
>NW_023180085.1:0-2033 GCF_002007445.2 Ailuropoda melanoleuca | reverse complement strand
TTTAGAATGAGCAAAAAGCATGAACCAGTCCTGCTCCCGCTTTGACTCTACCAGTGCTTGTCCACACCTCTCTGCGCTTCTAGCCTTGGCTCTAGGGGGCACCCGGAGGGCTCCCAGGACCTGGGGTTCAACATGTTTCTCTCTCTCTCCCCCTCTAGGGCTCGGTCAAGTTCCACTGCAGAAAGTCTCCACTGCCGTACGCGGACATCTGCCCTGAACCCTCACCCTACAGTGTTACTGGCTTTAATCAGATTCTACTGGAAAGACACAGCCTGGGCCACAGGTGATGTCTTCTCACCTTCTAGCTTCACCTGGCTGGGCAATCCTTTGGTGCCTTTGTGTCTACAAGGCCTGTTGCTGCCAGCTGCCTTGCCAAAGACAGACATTCAATCCACACAACGCTGCCGAACTACTCCCACAGCCAACTCCAAGCCCCTGTGACTAAGTGCTGGCTGCCACCGCCCCCGCACTAGCGGCCCCGGGGCTCCCATCGACACCTCAGGCCCTGACACGTGTCAGGGGTTGGTTAGCAAACCAGGGCTAAGAAACCTCAGGGCCACAGAGGACTCCCCCGAGGACTCCCCCATCTTACTACCTTCAGAGAGCCGACTCAGCAGTGCAGTCCCTCACTACAGTGGGGCACCCCCGATGCGCTGCAAACAGAACAGGCCAAGTCAGCTTCAAATTAGCCCCCAAATTTCAACTGGGATATTTGTATTCAGTTCCTTAAAAAGGAACAAAACCTTACTATTTAACATGTTGATTTATTTAATGTAATTTCAAGCAATTACGAACTAAGGGTAAACAATACAACTTATCATAGAATCACCATATCCTGATTTTATTTAGCAACGGTGAGCAAGTTTTCATTCAAATAGGGTATGAGACTTGACAAATCATGTGTGATGTCTACACTGTACCAAAATTAAAGTATTTAAACACCACCATCTGAATGTCAAATTCTCCCTCCATAAAGGGTTTGTCACCTCGAATATCCTCTTGCCTGAAACCCACGCCTACCGTGCTGTAGAGAAAGCCTTTGAGCGGCCCACCCTATGTCGGCCGGCCTGGAAGTCAGCACCCTTGCTGAGGGCCCCGCACTAGCCGTTCTCCTGTGGGGNCCTACCGTGCTGTAGAGAAAGCCTTTGAGCAGCCCACCCTATGTCGGCCAGCCTGGAAGTCAGCACCCTTGCTGAGGGCCCCGCACTAGCCGTTCTCCCGTGGGTAGCGGGCAGGTCCCAGGAGTCAAGCACACGTTCCAGCGAGCAGCCCAAGAATCCATCTTAGGAATCCTCGTCCTGGGACGGCTCCACGATCCGCAAACAGCAGTCCGCAAACTCCACGAACAGGGGCTCCTGCATGCAGGTTCTCATGAGCTGCGCCTTGTCAGCGCCCTGATCGAGGCTGAGCATCAGCTGTCGGAGGTGTGGGTTGAGCAGCAGGCTCCTTAGTGCTGCAGACTCCCCTTACACACGAACAAGAAAGCCAGTGTGAGTTCAAGCGGGACCAGATGGAGGCAGCTGATAGCTACACGCGTCACATCGAGGGCGCTGCATCCCCTTCACCTGTAAACCCAAGAATGGAACCAGTGCTCCACGGAAACAAGGTGAGGTCGGTTAAATGCCATCAGAGTCCTGTTCTTGGCAGCTCTATAAATTAACTTTACACCATTTCAACTAGGAAAAAATAGCACAAATACAGAGAACAATTGTTCTCTGAAATTGCTGGCATGTTCTTCATAGGCCTGAAGGTTCTCCCTGGTGAGGACAGTGACACCAAATACTCTGAACGCTGCAGAAGCCAGTGCGTGGCCCTCGCACCGCAGCCCTGGTAGCAATGATCGGACACTGACATCTGTGTGGTGCCTTACAGCTGACCAAGCCCTTCACATCCGCCCTCGGTCTCACTGCCGTGGGCACAGGTGCGCAGCAGGGTGGGCCTGACAATGAGACAAACAAAACTTCCCATGTTTAGGAACTGCACTGGCCCGTTCACCGTGCGCGTCACAGAACTGCCCCAAGGCCCAACCACGC
>NW_023180084.1:0-574 GCF_002007445.2 Ailuropoda melanoleuca | reverse complement strand
GGCGAAAAATGGTGTTTTGAACTTGCTATTTGACCGAATTGTTATGAAATATAAAAGAAAATGTATGTGAATAAGCAAATGAGTCGAGAAAAATGTTGCCATGAATTCAAAGTGTGGGGCTACCCTAGACCTAGCAGAGGGGCGGAGTTCTACATCAAGAGTATGATTTCAGGGCTCATTTCTATAGTTTGTTAATAGACAAGTTTTTTCTGATTGTGNCTGATTGTGCAGTAGTATCCAAAACCAAGAGGAAGAGGCGGCACAGTGTCCTTTCCTGAGCGTGAGGTTGACTGTGGGTGAGGTTGACTGTGGGTGTTGTTCTTACAGCTGCGCTTATGTCGTTGATGTGGGGATGGAAGTGCTTTAGGTGTGGTAACTAATTTTTCAGTGGGTTTGTTTTTTGGTTTCTGGTTTTTGGAGATGGGGAGCAGAAGCATGGTGGGAAAGGGCAGCTTTGGCCTCGCGACCCACAAAAGCCCCACGCTCAACAGACTCAGCCACCCAGGCGCCTCTTAATTGCATTTCATATATAAATTGTTTCTCTCCACCTTTACTACACTCAGGTCTTCTTCTC
>NW_023180083.1:2253-2639 GCF_002007445.2 Ailuropoda melanoleuca | reverse complement strand
AAAAAAAAAACAAAAAACAAAAAAAAAAACTAGAGGCTCTGATGGCCAGGGTGAATCAGGCAGAAGAACGAATTGGCAAATTGGAGAATGGGTCAGTAGAAGATAAAGCTAAAATAGAAATTGGACTCAAAAAAATCCGCACACAGGAATGCAGGTTACGGGAGATTACTGACTCAATGAAATGTTCCAATGTCAGTATCATCGGCATACCTGAAGTGGTGGAGAAAAACAGAGGTCTAGAGAGATATTTGAACAAATTGTAGCTGAAAACTTCCCGAATCTAGCAAGGGAAATAAACATTCATGTCCAAGAGGCAGAGAGGACCCCTCCCAAGCTCAACCATGACAAACCTACACCACGTCACGTCATAGTGCAATTCACAAATA
>NW_023180083.1:0-2165 GCF_002007445.2 Ailuropoda melanoleuca | reverse complement strand
GTCAGACCTGTCTACACAGACCTGGAATGAGAGAAAGGGTTGGGGGGGGCATTTTTAAAGCTGTTTCAGAGAAATTCATGCAGTCAAGGATCCTCTATCCAGCAAGGCTCTCATTCAGAATGGATGGAGAAATAAAGACCTTCCAGAATCGCTAGTCACTGACCAATTTCATAACCATGAAACCAGCCCTAGAGAAGATATTAAGGGGGGTTCTATAAAAGTAAAAAGCCCCCAAGAGTGGNTTCTATAAAAGTAAAAAGGCCCCAAGAGTGATACAGAACAGAAAGTCACAATCTATAGAAACAAAGACTTTACAGGCAACATGGCATCATTAAAATCATATCTCTCAATAATCAGTCTCAATGTAAATGGCCTAAATGTTCCCATAAAACGCCACAGGGTTGTAGATTGGATAAAAAGACATGACCCATTCATTTGCTGTCTACAAGAGAATCATCTTGAACCTAAAGATACATTCAGACTGAAAGTAAAGTATGGAATACCATCTTTCACGCCAATGGACCTCAAAAGAAAGCTGGTGTAGCAATTCCTATATCAGACAGCTTGGATTTTCAACTAAAGACTGTAGTTAGAGACACAGAAGGGCACTATATTATTCTTAAAGGATGTATCCAACAAGTGGATATGACAATTATAAATATATATTCCTCCAACTGGGGAGCAGGAAGATACATAAGCCAACTCTTAACCAGAATAAAGAGACATATAGATAAAAATACGTTAATAGTAGGGGACCTCAACACTCCACTATCAGCAATAGACAGAGCCCTGGAGCAGAAAACCAACATAGAAACAAGAGCTTTGAATGCAATACTCAAAAACTTGGACCTCATAGATATATATAGAACACTACATCCCAGAACCAAAGAATATTCATTCTATTCTAATGCCCATGGAACATTCNTTCTATTCAAATGCCCATGGAACATTCTCAAGAATAGATCATGCTCTGGGACACAAAACAGGTCTCAGCCAATACCAAAAGATTGAAATTATCCCCTGCATATTCTCAGACCACAACGCTCTGAAATTGGAACTCAACCACAAGGAAAAATTTGGAAGCAACTCAAACACTTGGAGACTAAGAACCATCCAGCTCAGGAATGACTCGAAAAACCAGGAAATAAAAAATCAATTTGAAGAATTTATGGAGACGAGCGAGAATGAAAACACAACGGTCCAAAACTTATGGGATACTGCAAAGGCAGTCTAAGGGGGAAATACATAGCCATCCAAGCCTCACTCAAAAGAATAGAAATATCTAAAATGCAGTTTTAATATTCTCACCTCAAGCAGCTGGAGCAGCAACAGAGGGACAGGCCTAACCCACTGACAAGGAAGGAGTTGACCAAGATTAGAGCAGAAATCAATGNAGTTGACCAAAATTAGAGCAGAAATCAATCAATTAGAAACCAGAAGTACAGTAGAGCAGATCAACAGGACTAGAAGCTGGTTCTTTGAGAGAATCAATAAAATAGATAATCCGCTGGCAAGACTTATCCAAAAGAATAGAGAAAGGACCCAAATTATTAAAATTATGAATGAAAAAGTAGAGGTCACGACCAACACAAATGAAATTGGAAGGATCATTAGAAACTTGTATCAACAGCTACATATCAATAAATTAAGCTATCTGGAAGACATGGAGGCCTTCCTGGAAACCTATAAACTACCAAGACTGAAACAGGAAGAAATTGATTTTTTAAACAGGCCAATCAATTATGAAGAGATTGAGTCGGTGGTAAACAACCTTCCAAATAACAAAACTCCAGGCCTGGACGGTTTTCATGAGGAATTCTACCAAACATTCAAAGAAGAAATAATACCTATTCTCCTAAAGCTATTTCAAAAAATAGAAACAGAAGGAAAGCTACCAAACTCATTCTATGAGGCCAATATTACCTTGAACCCCAAAACAGGCAAAGACCCGATGNGGAGAATTACAGACCGATTTCCCTAATGAATATGGACACCAAAATCCTCAACAAGATCCTAGCTAATAGAATCCAACTGTACATTAAAAGGATTATCCATCCTGAACAAGTGGGATTAATCCCTGGTATGCAAGCCTGTTTCAACATTCGCAAAACGATCAGCGTGATACATCATATCAACAAGAAAAGACTCAGGAACCATATGATCCT
>NW_023180082.1:0-1183 GCF_002007445.2 Ailuropoda melanoleuca | reverse complement strand
CCTGAAACTTTAAAGTTTTGCTTGGATGATAAATGGGATTAAATTCATTGGACATCTAGGTCTTTTCCAAATAGGATAAAATGCTAAAAAAAAGCATTGAGTACTGGATGTAGGTTTGTGCTTTTGACTTTTTATTGCAAAGAAACTAAGAATATTTGGGTCTGTTGGTAAACATGCTTTGTGTTTAACTGGTTCATAAAATTGCCATCTAAACAGTTCTGGTGAAAACAGTTCACAACTGGTTACTACTTAGTTTTCACTGGAGACTAAAGTTTCTAAGAGTGAAAAATTCTGCTAAATATAATTAAGACTGGAAATAAGAAAAAACAACTCTCTGAGTGTAAGAAAGACATAAGGAATGGAAATGCATTTCTGTTGAAGGTAAAAGAAGGTAATTTTGTCCTAAACCAGACTGGTCATTTGGAAAGAAATGGCTTGGGACAAAATCTGAATGCAAAAGGGAAGTTGTAGGTTTATGATGGGAAAACTTTGGAAAGGAATTTTAGGCGTGATCAGGATGGACTAAGATTGAAATGATTGGATTTTAAAGTATACTGGTATAAGATTGAAAGTCTGCTTTCTCTCCATTCAAAAAGACAAGTTTTCTTGAATTGTTGGTCGGCTCTTTTTTTTAAACTGTGTATCGGCCAATTTAGTAATACAGTCACCATTTTTAGGAATAATATTTTATAAAAAATCATGTTTAAAATTACAGCTGAGAGAATGGCATAGGTTTAAAATCACATTATGTTGGTCTCCTCTTGATAAGAAAATGTAGTAAATAGTTGTTTTCTCTTTGCCCAGAAAAACCAGTTTCTGTGTTATGCCTTTATCAGGTCTTTAACTTCCCTCATCCTATTTAGGCATGTGCCTTAAAATTTTCTAAAGTTTTAACAAACTTCCCCAAGATTTAAATCGTGAACAAAGTCTCCTTGACTAATTAGGCTTGTTTGTTTGGTATGTTCTGTTCTGGTACAAGGTCATCATCACTCAATGTTCTGGCTATTGAAGTGTTATGTGTCACAGAAATAACTGAGTTTCCTTGTCAGTTGCATCATAATGAATTCTCAGATCATTAACGATGTCCATTTCTGAGTGTTTGTCATTTATAATTGTTCTTATTCTCCTGCAAAAGGAGTTTCATCTTCAAGGAGGTTCATAAAAAGGACTTTTAGGAAAAAAA
>NW_023180081.1:1250-1537 GCF_002007445.2 Ailuropoda melanoleuca | reverse complement strand
AGTTTGGGGATCTTGGGGAATCTGGTTGAACCTATGTGAAGAATGATTGAGAATAGAGGTTGGAAATGCACACTGAAGGAGAGAAATGGGGTCCAGGACAGGGCACACACCCCCAGTCTAGAATCTGAGGATCTCTCCTTAATGGTATTGCTGGCCTAGGCTGCTCCCAGGGACCAGAGGAGGACTTAGAAAATGTCAAGGAAGGAGGTTAGTTAAGATGGTGGAGGAGTAGGGGACCCCTCTTTCAGCCGGTCCCCTGAGTTGAGCTGGACAGGTACCAGACCAGC
>NW_023180081.1:898-1174 GCF_002007445.2 Ailuropoda melanoleuca | reverse complement strand
TGAGTATTGAGGTACGAAGCGGGGAGCCGTGAAACTGAGCACAGATATCGGAAGATAAACGGAAGGGGGAGGGAGCCTCCGTGTTTGGGTGCCGGGAAGCCATAGCCACCTGCACGGGGAAGCGGGTGGACTCAAGGAACTGGCACCTGCGAGAAAACAGACTGAGACCGTGAGCCGGGAGTGTGCACCACCAGACTTCTCACGGAACTCCGGAGCTCCGGTGCGCTCACTGGATCTAGACTGAGACCGGGAGCCCCGGGAGCACGCGGGGGGGGG
>NW_023180081.1:359-840 GCF_002007445.2 Ailuropoda melanoleuca | reverse complement strand
GGGACGCCGGGTGTGGGGCGCACATCCCGGGATGCTGCAGGGTTGAGCAGCACCAATAGAAACAGAGTTAAAGTGGCCAGAACACCAGTGGAGAATGGGCTGCAATCCCTCTGTTCTGAGACAGGCTGAGATTCGGCCACTGCTGCTCTGACTCTCAGAAGAGGCACAGCAAACCACCAGGGAAAGCCGCCAGAGAACAAAAGCCTGGAAATACCGGCTCACAGTGTGCCCATCCCCATCCCCCCTCTCAGGGGACACGGAGACTACCCAAACAGGGTTGTCTGAGTATTGGTGAGGCAGGCTCCTCCCCCAGAAGGCAGGCTGAAAAATCAAGAAGCCCACATCCCTAAGATCCCTATAAAACAAGGGTGCACAGCCTGGGTCCTGGTCAATAATTTGGGCTCTGGACAACCCTGCAACGTCTCCTCATCAGAATGACGAGAAGGAGAAGTCCCCCTCAGCAAAGAAAAGACAATGAGTC
>NW_023180081.1:0-260 GCF_002007445.2 Ailuropoda melanoleuca | reverse complement strand
ACAAAAATGTTAATGAGAATATAGAATCTCTAAGGGTGGAAATGAGAGCGAATCTGGCAGAAATTAAAAATTCTATGAGCCAAATGCAGGCAAAACCAGAGGCTCTGACGGCCAGGGTCACCGAGGCAGAAGAACGTATTAGCGAATTGGAGGATGAGTTAGTAGAAGAGAAAGCTAAAACAGAATCTGGACTCAAAAAAATCCACGCTTAGGAATGTAGGTTATGGGAGATTACTGACTCAATGAAACGTTCCAATGTC
>NW_023180080.1:0-1751 GCF_002007445.2 Ailuropoda melanoleuca | reverse complement strand
ATCACAGTAGGTAAGGAGATGAGTAAGAAATAAACTGTGGCAAGAAAGCATCATTAACTATAAGTTTGTGAATAACAAGAAAATCTTTGTACACGTCATAGAAGGAGTTACTGAGGCCACTCTCCCAAGGGCTTCAGATGAAGTAACCACTTTTTTATGAACTGAGTATTTGTGTCCCCTCAAAATTCATATTTTTGAACTCCTAACCCCCNTGAACTCCTAACCCCTGATATAATGGCTTTTTAAAATAGAGTCTTTGGGAGATAATTAGGTTTAGATGAGGTTATGAGAGTGGGGTCCTCATGACGGAGTTAGTGCCCATATAGGGAGAGGTCGTTATAAGTGCCCTCAAAAGAAATGTGTACCAGAGCTCTCTCTCTCTCTGCCATATAAGGAAACAGCAAGAAGGTGGCCATCTGCAAGCCAGGAAGATCCTCACCAGGGGCTGAATTAGCCTCCACCTTGATCTTGACCTCCCAGGCCCCAAAACTATATGAAATAAATGTTTGTTGTTGAAGCCACCCATTCTATGGTATTTTGTCAAACTAATGCACAGTTATTCTATGAATAGCACTTGCAAGAGTTAGGGTAAAAATTCCGGATCATCACATCTCATCTTTAAATTACAATCCTTCTCTTGTGTGTGCAAGTGTGCCTGTCTGTATGCAGGCAGACGCACACACATTCATTCATGAAATGTGCAAACATTTGACCATACGTTGCAAAATCACAACATTAACCATTTATTCTTTCTCTCAAAATCATACTTTCTCAATTATCTTACAACTTACAATCAACAAAAATAGAATGTTTTCCTCTAGCCAAAAATAAAAGCTTTATCTCCCTGGTGGTCAATTGATAGACAACCCATCTATCACCAGATTGTTCCTCTTACTGCATAACTGCTATAACTTTGAGGCACTGAGTCTAAATCATCCAATCATCACTAAATAAACCATTTCTAAAAGGGTCAGATGAAGTGATTGAAAGGACATCAGAATTTTCAAAGGCACACAGATTTGCTCAAAGATAACCTCTCTAGAGAATCATTCAATGTGAGTCCATGCAGTCATGCACTCGGATGCTCATTACATCATCATTTGAAACAATAGCTAAGGTTAGGAAGCAACCTACATGTCCATCAACAGGGGAATGGGTAGGCAAAGGTGTTTTGCCTTGTTTTGCTTTTAATGAGGTAGCTCTATAAATATTAGGGCTCCAAAAAATATTGCTGACTTAAAAAAAAAACAATTTAGATGGATACACAAATATGACACTTTCCATGTCAAATAAAATGCAAACACAAAATAACACTGTGTATTGTATGGAGACATGTTGGCAAATGCACCAAAAGGACTGGAAAACTGCATAACAAAGTAAACAAAGTGATTTACTTCAAGAAGAAGGGAAATTAGATGGAGAAAGGACATTTCAACATGTATAAAATTCCAACTTTAATAAGGATGTGTATATACATTATTAGATAATAAAAATACTAATTTTTTAAAAGAAAGCACACGAGGTCACCTAGGCCATTTGAAATACTGTAGTGCAATTCTTTTTTTTTTTTAAGATTTTTTTTATTTATTTATTTGACAGAGAGAGACAGCCAGCGAGAGAGGGAACACAAGCAGGGAGAGTGGGAGAGGAAGAAGCAGGCTTTTAGTGGAGGAGCCTTATGTGGGGCTAGAACCCAGAACGCTGGGATCACGCCCTGAGCCGAAGGCAGATGCTAATCACTGCGCTACCCA
>NW_023180079.1:0-811 GCF_002007445.2 Ailuropoda melanoleuca | reverse complement strand
TGTTTCAGTCTTGGTAGTTCATAGGTTTCCAGGAAGGCCTCCATCTCTTCCAGATTGCTTAGTTTTTTGGCTTATAGCTGTTGATAAAATTTTCTAATAATCCTTCCAATTTCATGGTGTTGGTCATGACCTCTCCTTTTCCATTCATAATTTTAATAATTTCCATCCTTTCTCTATGCTTTTGGATAAGTCGTGCCAGTCGTCTGTCAATTTTATGGATTCTCTCAAGGAACCAGCTTCTAGTCCTGTTGATTTGCTCTACTGTACTTCTGGTTTCTAATTCATTGATTTCTGCTCTAATTTTGGTCAACTGCTTCCTCATGAGCGGATTAGGCCTGTCCCTCTGTTGCTGTTCCAGCTTCTTGAGGTGAGAATATAGAAACTGCATTTTAGATTTTTCTATTATTTTGAGTGAGGCTTGGGTGGCTATGTATTTCCCGCTTAGGACTGCCTTTGCAGTATCCCATAGGTTTTGGAGAGTTGTGTTTTCATTCTCGTTGGTCTCCATAAATTCTTTAAATTGATTTTTTGATTTCCTGGTTTATCGAGTCATTCTTGAGCAGGATGGTTCTTAGTCTCCAAGTGTTTGATTTTCCTCCAGGTTTTTCCTTGTGGTTGAGTTCCAATTTCAGAGCGTTGTGGTCTGAGAATATGCATGGGATAACTTCAATCTTTTGGTATCGGTTGAGACATTTTGTCTCCCAGAACATGATCTATTCTTGAGAATGTTCCATGGGCACTAGAATAGAATGAGTATTCTTTGGTTCTGGGGTGTAGCGTTCTATATATATCTATGAGGTCCAACTCATCG
>NW_023180078.1:458-564 GCF_002007445.2 Ailuropoda melanoleuca | reverse complement strand
GGAAACATGAGGGAAAGTGTTCGCGGAAGCCTGACGAGAGTGCCCCACAGTGGTTCTGAGACACCACACAGTCCAGGGAAATATCAACGATCATCATCTCTCGTGA
>NW_023180078.1:0-161 GCF_002007445.2 Ailuropoda melanoleuca | reverse complement strand
ACAATTCGGCCAAAACCCGCTTCCAACGAAATGCTTGCTCCCTGGGGAAATCCTGACAAAACTGCTGGCGGCAATGGAACGAAAAGGCAGAAAACATGTCCGTCAGAAACAACACCGTACAGGGACCGTCTTAGCACTATCATCACCCTTCGTGAACAGGG
>NW_023180077.1:589-878 GCF_002007445.2 Ailuropoda melanoleuca | reverse complement strand
AGAGAACAAAAGCCCAGAAATACTGGCTCACAGCGTGCCCATCCCCATCCCCTTCGCAGGGGACATGGAGACTCTACCCAAACAGGGTTTTCTGAGTACCGGCGTGGCAGGCCCCTCCCCCAGAAGGCAGGATGAAAAATCAAGAAGCCCACAACCCGGAGCGCCTGAGCNGAGCGGCGCAGTCATTAAGCACCTGTCTTCGGATTAGGGTGTGATCACAGCGTTCCGGAAAGGAGTCCCTCATCGGGCTTCTCCACTGGGAGCCTACTTCTTACTCTCCCACACCCCT
>NW_023180077.1:0-240 GCF_002007445.2 Ailuropoda melanoleuca | reverse complement strand
AATCCCTAAGGGCAGAAATGAGAGCGAATCTGACAGAAATTTAAAATTCTATGAGCCAAATGCAGTCAAAACTAGAGGCTCTGACGGCCAGAGTCACTGAGGCAGAGGAACGCATTAGCGAATTGGAGGGTGGGTTAGTAGAAGAAAAAACGAAAATAGAAACGTCTTAAAAAAAATCCACGCCCACGAATGTAGATTACGGGACATTACTGACTCTATGAAACGATCCAATGTCAGAAT
>NW_023180076.1:0-1597 GCF_002007445.2 Ailuropoda melanoleuca | reverse complement strand
ATTTGATTATTTGTTTCTCATGTATTGAGTTTGAGAAGTTCTTTATAGATCTTGGATACCAGCCTTTTATCCGTAGTTTCATTGTTCTTTATAGATCTTGGATACCAGCCTTTTATCCGTAGTTTCATTTGCAAATATCTTTTCCCATTCTGTGGGTTGCCTCTTTGTTTTGATGACTGTTTCTTTTACTGTGAAGAAACTTTTTATCTTGATGAAGTCCCAAAAGTTTTTTTTTTTTCTTTTGTTTCTCTTGCCTTTGGAGATGTGTCATGAAAGAAGTTGCTGTGGCTGATGTCGAAGAGGTTACAACCTATGTTCTACTCTATGATTTTGATGGATTCCTGTCTCACATTGAGGTCTTTCATACATTTGGAGTTTATCTTTGTGTATGGTGTGAGAGACTGGTCAAGTTTCATTCTTTTGTATAAAGCTGTCCAATTTTCCCAGGACCATTTATTGAAGAGACTGTCTTTTTTCCACTGNCTCTTAGTTTTTTTGACTGTTTCCTTGGCTGTGCAGAAGCTTTTTATCTTGATGAAGTCCCACAAGTTCATTTTATCTTTTGTTTCTCTTGCCTTTGGAGATGTGTCATGAAAAAGGTTGCTTTGGCCGATGTCGTAGAGGTTGCTGCCTATGTTCTCCTCTAGGATTTTGATGGATTCCTGTCTCACATCGAGGTCTTTCATACATTTGGAGTTTATCTTTGTGTATGGTGTGAGAGACTGGTCAAGTTTCATTCTTTTGTATAAAGCTGTCCAATTTTCCCAGGACCATTTATTGAAGAGACTGTCTTTTTTCCACCGGATGTTTTTTCCTGCTTTATCAAAGATTAGTTGCCCAAAGAGCCGAGGGTCCATTTCTGGGTTNTCTCTATTCTGTTCCATTTGTCTATGTGTTTGTTTTTGTGCCAGTACCGTGCTGTCTTGGTGTTCACAGCTTTGTAGTATAGCTTGAAATCAGGCAAAATGATGCCCCCAGCTTTGTTTTTCTTGTTCAACATTTCCTTGACAATTTGGGGTCTTTTCTGGTTCCACACAAATTTTAAGATTGTTTGTTCCAGCTCTTTGAAAAATGTCATTGGTATTTTGATCGGGATGCCATGGAAAGTGTAGATTGCTCTGGATAGCATAGCCAGTTTAATTATGTTTATTCTTCTGATCCATGTGCATGGAATGTTTTTCCATTTTTTTTGTGTGTGTCCTCTTCAATTTCTTTCATCAGTGTTCTGTAGTTTCTAGAGTATAGATCCTTTATATCTCTGGTTAAGTTTATTCTGAGATATCTTATGATTTTTGGTGTATTGTAAATGGAATCGATTCCCTAATTTCTCTTTCTTCAGTCTCGTNGATTCCCTAATTTCTCTTTCTTCAGTCTCATTGTTCATGTATAGAAATGCAACTGATTTCTGAGCATTTATTTTGTATTCTGCTACATTACTGAATTGTTCTATGAGTTCTAGTAATTTAGGGGTGGAGTCTTTGGGTTTTCTATATAAAATATCATGTCATCTGTGAAGAGGGAGAGTTTTTGACTCCTTCTTTGCCAATTTGAATACCTTTTATTCCTTTTTGTTGTCTGATTGCTGTTGCTAGGACTT
>NW_023180075.1:0-1901 GCF_002007445.2 Ailuropoda melanoleuca | reverse complement strand
CTAAGATGGGGCCCTGGTAGTTATTTTTCTGTAATTTCAAAATAATGCTATTTAATTCTGGCAACGAAGTAAAGACAGGGAGAATGAGCAAAAGCATGAACTAATAGTTTAGGCTTTATTCACATTAACCAGAGCATTGTTTTTATAACAGGCTGACAAACTCAGTGCATCACAATCAGCATATTTTTAATAAAAAAGGACAGAACAGAATATAGCAGAGCTATCATGTATATTAAGGGTGTGTGTTTCAAGAAACTTGTTCCTATAGCACATACTTACACTGGGCAGTAGCATAAAGTGCATTTCTTGCTATTGGTTGTGGCTACAAGAAGGAGAGGAGGGAGATGAGGATATGGGAAAGAAGTCAAGGACAACGATACTGAGCCTAGTGAAGAGGTCATCCACAACGAGGTAAAGAAGCAGGGAAAAAATACGTTTATGCAAAGCTAGTCTGTAGGGAAATGTTAACAGAAAAAAGCAGCTCTTTATCCAGTATTAATATTGAAGCTTTTAGAGAATGCCAGGGACCAGAAAGACTACTCCCATTAACACAACTGTTTCCCCAGTATGAGAAGCCACCACTTGGAATGATCTCCAGGTGTAGCAAACCATGACATCGTCAACAGGGAGAAAGCCAACTTTTAGGAAGGGCGACATCAGGCCAAATAACTAAGTCTGCTTGTGAAAAATAGAAAGATTCTCTCTTCGGAGTAGGAATGAGCTCACACTTCTTCTTCTCTATGCAGACAAACTAAAGAAGCAAGTGAAATGGAGGAAAATGCCTCACTCTGTCATGGGTGTGACAATGCCCTTAGAACAAATAGNTGGAGGAAAATGCCTCACTCTGTCATGGGTGTGACAATGCCCTTAGAACAAATAGGGGGAAAATACACCGCTGGATGCAGTTCAGAAAGCAAGGACAAAAGAAACTCCCAAACACCCTTCTCAATCCACACGTTTCTCCAGAATNCGTTTCTCCAGAACCATGTCCAGTTCTATTCTTTGCTTATAACAGGGACTCAATAAATATTGGCGGGACTGTTGAATTTTGAGAAATGGCACCGAGCCCTGTAATAACAATCCAGCAGAGAACTGGGTTTTCTATAAGGCTCAGAGAACATCATGGTTTTTCTTGAGATGACCTTTTAAAAACCTGGGGTTTTATTGGGCATCATAAGTTTACAAGTGGAATTACATTTCTCTAGATGCAATAGATGAGTTCAGCACTTGGATCCCAGATCTTCCGGCAGCTTACCCTGACTGGTTTAACAGTCCTCTGGCCCACAAACGGTGAGATGCAGCTACTGTTCTAGAATCAATTACAAAAGTGTTACATACAACTGGTCTGGGCACTCATTCCTTCAGGGCTACACAGTTTGTACTTGTAGGTAGGGATGAACACTTAAACAATCACAGTTTTCCTCCTCCCTCTAAGCCTGCTTTCAAACCTGCAAGACCATCCCTCCATGGCTGCTGCCTCTCCAGCATCTGAGAGGCTTCTGGAAGGTGAAGAGGGGTAGCCACCGCTTCTTTACCAGCCCGATGTATTTCCCTGCTTATGGGGCTACAGCCATAGAGAGCTCGCTCTTCCACAAGCCAAGCTATCTTCCCTCTACAAAGGCCATTTGCTTAAGTCTTTAGGGAGATTCTCTATTTATAGATTTTTACCAGCCTGCCCTGAGTGGAAATAAGATTTGCTGGATGATACTTTCACAAAAGTCATTTACATAACTTTTTAGGATGAAGGTTCACTGACAATCTGTCAGTCCTCTAGCTTAGTGACCCTTTGAAACAAACCTGTCACACGCCAGACATTAGAATTATACTTCTTCAAAACTTGTTACACGCCACCCAACCAGAGCTGTGTATCTCAACCACTGTTTCAGATTACGTCCAGGGTA
>NW_023180074.1:1040-1208 GCF_002007445.2 Ailuropoda melanoleuca | reverse complement strand
AATAGCACCAAAAACCATACGTTACCTTGGAATTAACTTAACCAGAGACGTAAAGGATCTATATTCTAGAAGCCATAAATCACTCTTGAAAGACATTGAGGAAGACACAAAAAGATGGAAATATATTCCATGCTCATGGATTGGAAGAATTAACATAGTTAAAATGTC
>NW_023180074.1:0-679 GCF_002007445.2 Ailuropoda melanoleuca | reverse complement strand
TCTTCAATAAATGGTGCTGGGAAAATTGGACAGCTAAATGCAAAAGAATGAAACTTGACCACTCTCTCACATCATACACAAAGATAAACTCCAAATGGCTGAAAGACCTCGATGTGAGACAGGAATCCATCAAAATCCTGGAGGACAACATAAGGAACAACCTCTACGACATCGGCCAAAACAACCTTTTTCATGACACATCTCCAAAGGCAAGAGAAATAAAAGATAAAATGAACATGTGGGACTTCATCAAAATAAAAAGCTTCTGCACAGCCAAGGAAACAATAAAAAATACTAAGAGGCAGCCCACGGAATGGGAGAATATATTTGCAAATGATGCTACAGATAAAAGTCTGGTATCCAAGATCTACAAAGAACTTCTCAAACTCAATACACGAGAAACAAATAAACAAATCATAAAATGGGCAGAAGATATGAACAGACACTTTTCCAATGAAGACATACAAATGGCTAACAGACACATGAAAAAANAGACACATGAAAAAATGTTCAAAATCATTAGCCATCAGGGAAATTCAAATCAAAACCACACTAAGATACCACCTTATGCCAGTTAGAATGGCAGAAATCAACAAGGCAGGAAACGGCAATTGCTGGAGAGGATGTGGAGAAAGGGGATCCCTCCTACATTATTGGTGGGAATGCAGGTTGGTGCAGC
>NW_023180073.1:0-3299 GCF_002007445.2 Ailuropoda melanoleuca | reverse complement strand
TTTGCCCACTTTTTAATTGAGTTGTTTCTATTTATTTATTCATTTATTTATTTCATATAAAATGAAATACAAACTCTACCATGACAAGTCCCCAGATGAGCTGGTCCCTGACTGCTCTCTTATACTATTTTTTACCTCTTTGCTCGCTGTGCTACAGCTAGGTTGGCCTTCTGTTTGTTTCTCACACCTGGCAAGCTCACGCTGATCTTTACANGTTTGTTTCTCACACCTGGCAAGCTCACGCTGATCTTTATGTTACTGAATCCTTCTCACCAATTAGTCTGAAGCCAACAATCATATTCTCAGAGAAGACTTCTATTCAATTTAAAGTAGCACCTCTAAAGCCTCCTTCTGGGTAGTCCCTAGCCCATTACCTCTTTCTAGTTACTCAACAGAGACTACCAAGCTCTGAAATTATCTCATCCATTTACTTACTTCTTGCTGACTTCCAAATATATGCTCCATGATGGCAGGATCTTGTCAATCTAATCATTCTCACCTAGCAAAGTGACTGGCATAGGGTGGGAGAACAACACAAGTATTTACTGGCTGGATAAATGAAGTCAAACTTACTATTTGCAGATGACATGATACTCTATGTAGAAAACCCAAAAGACTCCACCATAAAAATTGCTGGAACTAATACATGAATTCAGCGAAGTCACACAATATAAAATCAATGTACAGAAATCTGTTGCATTTGTATACATCAATAATGAAACTGCAGAAAAAGAAATCAAGAAATCGATCCCCTTTGCAATTGCACCCAAACCAATAAGATACCTGGGAATAAACCTAACCAAAATGGTGAAAGACCTGTCTCTGAAAACTATCAAACAGATGAAAGAAACTGAATAGGATACAAAGAAATGGAAAGATACCCCATCCACATGAATTAGAAGAACAAATATTGTTAAAATATCTATACTACCCAAAGCAATCTATACATTTAATGCAATCCCTATCAAAATACCAACAGCATTTTTTACAGAACAAGAAAAAACAATCCCAAAATTTGTATGGAAGCACAAAAACTTTGAATAGTCAAAGCAATCCTGAGAAAGAAAAACAAAACTAGAGGCATGATGATTCTGGATTTCAAGCTCTATTACAAAGCTGTAGTCATCAAGACAGTATGGTACTGGCACAAAAACATACACATAGATCAATGGAACAGAATAGAAAACCCAGAAATGGACCCACAACTCTATGGTCAACTAATCTTTGACAAAGCAGGAAAGAATATCCAATGGAAAAAAGACAGTCTCTTCAACAAATGATGCTGGGAAAAATAGACAGCAACATGCAGAAGAATGAAACTGGACCACTTTCTCACACCAGACAGAAAAATAAATTCAAAATGGATGAAAGACCTAAATATGAGACAAGAAACTATGAAAATTCTAGAGGACAACACAGTCAGCAACCTCTTTGACCTTGGCCCTAGCAACTTCTTGCTAGACACGACTCCAAAGGCAAGGGAAACAAAAGCAAAAATGAACTATCAGGACTTCATCAAGATGTTCATAGCAGCATTGTCCACAATAGCTAAATCGTGGAAGGAGCCGAGATGCCCTTCAACAGATGAGTGGATTAAGAAGATGTGATCCATATATACAATGGGATATTACTCAGCCATCAAAAAGAATGATTTCTCAACATTTGCTGCAACATGGAAGGGACTGGAGGAGATAATGCTAAGTGAAATAAGTCAAGCAGAGAATGACAATTATATGGTTTCACTCATTTATGGAACATAAGAAGTAGGAAGATCGGTAGGAGAAGAAAGGAAAGAAGGGGGGGTAACAGAAGGGGGAATGAACCATGAGAGACTATGGACTCTGGGAAACAAACTGAGGGCCTCAGAGGGGTGAGGGTGGGGGAATGGGATAGGCTGGTGATGGGTAGTAAGGAGGGCACGTATTGCATGGTGCACTCGGTATTATACGCAAGTAATGAATCATGGAACTTTACATCAAAAACCAGGGATGTACTGTATGGTGGCTAACATAATAAAAAATATTATTATAAAAAAATCAAAATACTTCCTAACCATAAAAAAAATAAAAATAAAAACTCATTTGTTCTCCTTCGTCTTTAGCCACAGGTATGCTCTTAATACAAGCATATCTCAGAGATACTGTGGATTTGGTTCCAGACCATTGCAATATAGAGAATGTCACACACACACACACACACACAAAAGATAAAAACCTTCTGCACAATGAAGGAAACAATCAACAGAACTAAAAGGCAGCCTACAGAAAAGGAGAAGATATTTGCAAATGACATAACTGATAAAGCGTTAGTATCCAAAATCCATAAAGAACTTATCAAACTCAACACCCCCAAAACAATAATCCAGTTAAGAAATGGGCAGAAGACATGAATAGACACTTTTCCAAAGAAGACAATGAGATGGCCAACAGACACGTGAGAAGATGCTCAATATCAGTCATCATCAGGGAAATACGGATGAAAACCATGATGAGATACCACCTCACACCTGTCAGAATGGCTGAAATTAACAACACAAGAGACAACGGATGTTGGCAAGGATGTGGGAAAAGGGGAACCCTCTTGCACTGTTGGTGGGAACGCAAACTGGTGAAGCCACTCTAGATAACAGTATGGAGGTTCCTCAAAAAGTTAAAAATAGAACTACCCTACAATCCAGCAATTGCACTACTAAGTATTTACAAAATACAAAATTACAAAATACAAAATATTTATAAAGGATACTAAAATCCAGATTCAAAGGGGTACACGCACCCCGATGTTTATAGCAGCACTATCTATAGCCGAACTATGGAGAGAGCCCAAATATCCATTGACTGATGAATGGATAAAGAAGATGTGGTATTTATATACAGTGGAATATTTCTCAGCCACCAAAAAGAGAGAGAGGGAAACAAGCCATAAGAGACTCTTAACTCTAGGGAACAAACTGAGGGTTGATGGAGGGAGGTGGGTGAGAGATGGGCTAGAGGGGTGATGGGAATTAAAGAGGACACTTGTAATGAGCACTGGGTGTTGTATGTAAGTGATGAATCACTGAATTCTACTCCTGAAACCAATATTGTACTGTATATTAACTAACTCAAATTTAAATAAAAAATTGAAAAAAAATACATCTTTTGGCCACTTAAGAAGTTGTGATAATGTATACACAACATAAAACCACTATTTTAAAAAATTAAAATTAAAAGCTGTTTTAAAAATTATTACTGAGTTTGAGAACTCTTCATATATTTTGTAAACAAGGCTTGTAATAGATACGTAATTTGAAAGTATTTCCC
>NW_023180072.1:443-788 GCF_002007445.2 Ailuropoda melanoleuca | reverse complement strand
CTGTTTGTTCCAGTTCTTTGAAAAATGTCATCGGTATTTTGATCGGGATAGCATTGAAAGTGTAGATTGCTGGGTAGCATGGACATTTTAACTATGTTAATTCTTCCGATCCATAGCATGGAATATTTTTCCATTTTTTTTTTGTGTCTTCCTCAATGTCTTTCAAGAGTGATTTATAGTTTCTAGAATATAGATCCTTTACATCTGGGTTAAGTTAATTCCAAGGTAATGTATGGTTTTTGGTGTGATTGTACATGGGATGGATTCCCTAATTTCTCTTTCTTCAGTCTCATTGTTCGTGTATAGAAATGCAACTGATTTCTGAGCATTGATTTTGTATCCCGC
>NW_023180072.1:0-396 GCF_002007445.2 Ailuropoda melanoleuca | reverse complement strand
GGGAGTGGATTCCTTTGGGTTTTCCATATAGAGTATCATGTCATCTGTGAAGAGAGACATTTTGACTTCTTCTTTGCCGATTTGGATACATTTTATCCTTTTCTGTTGTCTGATTGCTGTTGCACGGACTTCTAGTAGTATGTTGAAAAATAGTGGCGAGAGTGGGCATCCTTGTCGTTTTCCTGATCTTAAGGGAAAGGCTTCCAGNAGCTTTTCCCCATTGAGAATGATATTTGCTGTAGGCTTTTCATAGATGGTTTTTATGAGATTGAGGAATGTACCCTCTATCCCTACACTCTGAAGGGTTAATCCAGAAAAGATGCTATATTTTGTCAAATGCTTTTTCTGCATCTATTGAGAGAATCATACGATTTTTGAATTTTTCCTTCTGGATAA
>NW_023180071.1:0-2238 GCF_002007445.2 Ailuropoda melanoleuca | reverse complement strand
TTTGATCCACTGTACTATTATCCTTAAGGATGCTGACTTGTCAGAGGGTATCTGTTGGACCACCTCCTCCCATACCTTTGAACAGGCAGCTTCTGGAACACNCTTCTGAAACACGGTCCATCAGGCTGGCTGGGGAAAGACAGGGCCCCTTCATCTTGCCACAGACTGCAGGATCCCACCTGGACAATTCAAGATCTGTGTATGTGCAGATGCATGATTCACAGACAGAGCAGCCACAAGCAGAGAATGTTCTAGAACCCAGCCAGGTGTTGGGAAAATCCAGGCACCATCCCTGGTCAAGAATGAGAAAACTGGACCCAATTTCCCATGGTGAGGGGTGTGCCATGGTGGACTATGTTTGATGAAGACACTGATTTGAAGCCTTAAAATACATACATCACACATGCACACACCACACGTGCACACACATGAACACACGTCACACCCGTACATTCATGCAACTACTGTTCACAAGGGAAAGAATTTCCAGGCTCCTGTTCCCACTGCTGGCTGACTAATCTGTTTTTTTTGTTCTTGTTGTTGTTGCTGTTTTTTAAGATTTTATTTATTCATTTGAGAGAGAGAGACACAGAGAGAGCACAAGCAGGGGGAGAGGCAGAGGGAGAGGGAGAAGCAGATTCCCCGAGGAGCTGGGAGTCCGATGTGGGGCTTNCTGGGAGCCCGATGTGGGGCTCGATCCCAGGACCTGGAGATCATGACCTGAGCCAAAGGGAGACACTTAACCATCTGAGGCACCCAGGCACCCCACTAATCTGGGGTGCCTAATAAAGGGATAGACCCCACTTTCTCAGGCACAGCTACCCCTGTCTCCACCGATGCTGCGTCTTCAGCCCTTCCCCGCTAGGAGCTCAGGTTGTTGCCGAGCAGTGAAGTTCTGGACTAACTAGTGAATGTCTGCTTTAAGTGGGATTTCTAATGCCTTTTCCAAAGCCTGCAGAGATCCGCTGGCATTCTGTTTATTTTATTTGCTCCATCCCTGCTCAGGACAAGATATTGAAGGTGAATTATTTATACCTCAAGAAACCGAAAGAAAGAGGGAAGAAAAAAAAGAAAGAAAGAAAAAGCAAGAAAACTGTAATTTCTGTGTGGCTGTCTTGCACATTTCTGCCTTTCTCACTAAAAAAAATATTTTATTCTTCCTTAATTTTTGAAAATTTCATTTGTGCACTGCAACTGGAGGATGACATTATTGATTTATTTAAAATATTTATGCTGAATTACAACATCAAGATAGACACACGCATTAGCGAAAGCTGTTCAAAACAATATGCCCTCAAAGTTTGTTTTGAATGGAAAGTTGGGCGGGCTGTGTCTACAAACATCACATGGCTCATTCTTCGCTAATTACTGACACCTGCCGCCGCATCGCTCTCTACTAAAACTCAGCATTTCAGTTAATTTCTGCTCTAATTAGTGTGATAACAAATGCATCTCCTGCTTGGTCTAGAAAGGCAGAAGCTGCACAATGACTTGGGGAGCTTTTGATTTTCTTCCTAACATTCTAGCAAAGAAATCAAGAAAAGGCAACAGTTTAGGCTTTGTGGGGTGACCCCGGTGGTCAGGGGTCCCTCTACGTACGGGCAAGGTTGCTTGGAAACCTATCAGTTCAGTCTCTTAACATGGGATAGAGGAGAATTCAGGGGCTAGGGGTCAGACAATCTTGGGTTCATGTTTCTGCCCTGCCATGCACATGCTGTGTGACCTTGGAAAAGTTNCGCTTAACCCCTCTGAGTCTCAGGATGGGGCTCATCAGTTGGTCTTAGCTCACTCAGATGTTGTGGAGGCAAAGTACTTGGAACATGGCAGCTGCTTCATGTATATGGCTTAGGATTAGCCCCGTTTTTCTTGGCTCCCAAAACCCCCTGCCAACGTTGCTCCCCATTTCAGTTCTCCAAGCTTAGCTCCTGACATTTCCGTTGCCTATTCCAGGTCCCACTGCTGCAGGCTCCTGCCTTCAATCAGTCCATGATGTGGCCAGACTCTCGTCTTAACCTGGCCTTTTCCCTTTCCAGGCCTAACCCAGTGTGTGCAGAGCAAAATAGTGCACACAGCCCCTGGGGTTGGCACCCCAGGGGTGCACTGATGACAACAGTCCTTTCCCGGTTGCAAGATGCCTTGTCAAGCTCTTCACCGGCATTATCATCTTGTGAGCCTCCACAACTTCCAAGAGACAGGTGTCATTGTTTCCCATTTTAGGGGTGAGGAAACCAAGACTTG
>NW_023180070.1:0-1153 GCF_002007445.2 Ailuropoda melanoleuca | reverse complement strand
CTCAGGATGCCTTCCCTAGAGCCTGTTTGCTCTGATTAGAGCCCTGAAAACATCCGTGTGGCTACTGTCTATGCAGCTAGCCCATGATACGAACGAGTGTGACTAAAATTGCCTTAAGTACCAGGGGTTCTANCAGGGGTTCTGTGAGGATGAGGATGAGCACCTTGGTCTGAGGAAGACTTCACTTCTCTCAAGACCTTTAGCATTTCTAAATGAGCTCAGTTATAGCCACGTTTTCTCATTTCTAGGGCTCTCATGGGCATGGAGTGGGGACGGCCTCCCCGCATGACAAGGAAAGAACCCACTGGGAGTTGAACTTGAGTTCAGAACTCAGGTTCTAAGTCTTTGGAGCTAACATCTTAATAACAGGAGAATCCAAGAAGGGTGGGGGTGGGCAGGGGAGTTTTTCTGGACTGTCTCTGGAGGCTGCCTCTCAGCAGGCTTGCTTGAGTCTCAGAATTGTTTCTTCTTAAATACATCATGTGTATGTATGAAGAAAGGATAGATAAGTGTCTAGTTCCTTCACTTTTTATTTTTAATATAGGAAAATACAAATAAAAAACAAACATCAATCATAATGTCACTTTGATATTTGGTTTAATTTTATTCTGTGATTTGCATATTCATATGATTTAGAATATTCAAATCATATTAGACTTTAACATTTTATCTCATAATCTAAATTTTATGTTGTGACATGTACCTTATTCTTTTCATAATTCATCAGAATAAATTTCACATAAAATTTATTGAATTATATGAAATTAATCAAAATGAANCCTATTGGTTAGTATTTTGGTGAGAATTTTTGCATTAATGTTCATCAGGGATATGGGTCTGCAATTGTCTTTTTAGTGGGGCCTTTGGTTTTGAGATCAAGGTAATGCTGGCCTCATAGAAATAGTTTGGAAGTTTTGCTTCCATTTCAACGTTTTGTTCAATGGTTCATTAGTTGCGTATAACACCCAGTGCTCATCCCAACAGGTGACTTCCTTAATACCCATCACTCTGTAACCCTATCTCCCCACCCCTCCCCCTCTGTAACCTTCAGTGTGTTTCCTGGGTTCCAGAGTCTCCCATGATCTGTCTCCCTCTCTGAGTTCTTCCTATTCAGGTTTCCCTCCCTTCCCCTGGGGTCCCTGTGCCCCTTATC
>NW_023180069.1:0-845 GCF_002007445.2 Ailuropoda melanoleuca | reverse complement strand
TGTGCTTTCATTTCTCTAGGGCAGATAGTGAAGGTGGGATTGGCGGGTGTGTATGACAGGTGTGTGTTTATTTTTTAAAGTAGCTGTCAAGCTGGTTTTTTTTTCCCAAAGATTTTATTTATTTATTTGACAGAGAGAGAGAACACAAGCCAGGGGAGTAGGAGAGGGAGAAGCGGGCTTCCCGCCAAGCAGGGAGCCCAGTGCAGGGCTCCATCTCAGGACCCTGGGATCATGACCTGAGCCAAAGGCAGACGCTTAACGGCTGAGACACCCAGGAGCCCCTGTCAAGCTGTTTTTTAAAAGCAACTGTCCCATCTTGCATTCCCACCAGCGATGTACGGGATGTCTGGTTGCTTCATATTCTTGCGNTGCGTGCACTTAGTATTGCCAATCTTTTTTATTTGAAATGATTTAGTAGGTTCCTTGTGGTATCTCATTGTAGTTTTGATTTGTGTTTCCCTACTGACTAACAATGTTGAGCATCTCTCTTTTTTTTAGACTTCATTTATTTATTTGAGAGAGAGATAGAGAGATTGAGAGAATGGGTGGGAGGAGGGATACAGGGAGAAGCAGACTCCCTGCGGACAGGGGAGCCCCACGCGGAACTCGATCCCAGGACCTTAGGATCATGACCTGAGCTGAAAGCAGTTGCTTAAACGACTGAGCCCCCCAAGTGCCCGTATGTGCTTATTTGTCCTCTGTATATCTTTTTTGATAAAGCGTTCACATTTTTGGACTGATTTTTCATTGGACTCTCTTTGTCTTAGTTTGAGTTGGGAAAAATTTTTATTCTAGATATAAGTCCTTTGTCACATAATGGGTTTTTTGATACATATTTTCTCCGA
>NW_023180068.1:0-507 GCF_002007445.2 Ailuropoda melanoleuca | reverse complement strand
TGGTCCCTCTGTCCAGGGGCAGGAGTCCACTGTTTGTCCCTTAGGTGCTCACGTTTACTTTCGGCAGGTGCTGGAACTATCCCTTCTCCGAACCTCAGCGTGCATCCTGCAGGCCAACGCCACCACCCCGCGGAGACCCAAGAGTAGAAAGTAGGGTGCTTATTTTCTTGACTTCCAGCCTGGCCTCGCAGGAGTGACCGCCGGGGCAGGACTTCATTTGGGACTNTCATTTGGGACCCCTGTCTGCGTGGGGGTCTGCTCAGTCCTCCCTCAGGGTCTTGGGACTCCACCCTCTGCTGACCTGAGGCCACACTCCTCAGACCAAGGCTCTCACCTCCCTCAGACCCTGGGTGCAGAAGTCAAGAACACTTCAGCTGCTCCCCCCACCTTGGGGGGACATCCAAGAAGGAGCCCACGGACAACAAAATCACTGCCAGTTTTAGGCTCTAAGTTCCTCAACGCTCACCCTGCATCCCTCCGGGACTCCATCAAGACCTGGGGTCCCGA
>NW_023180067.1:0-1644 GCF_002007445.2 Ailuropoda melanoleuca | reverse complement strand
AAGAATAGAAAAATCTAAAATGCAGTTTTTATATTCTCACCTCAAGAAGCTGGAGCTGGAACAGAACAATAAACCTAATCCACACACGAGAAGGCAGTTGATCAAGATTAAAGCAGAGATCAATGAATTAGAAAGCAGGAGCACAGTAGAGCAGATCAACAGAACTAGAAGCTGGTTCTTTGAAAGAATAAATAAGATCAATAAGCCACTGGCCAAACTTATTCAAAAGAATAGAGAAAGGACCAAAATTAATAACATTATGAATGAAAGGGAAGAAATCACAACAAACACCAATGAAATAGGAAGGATCATTATAAACTTNGAAACTTTAATCAACGGCTTTATGCCAATAAATTAAACAACCTGGAAGAAATGGATGCCTTCCTGGAAACTTATAAACTACCAAGACTGAAACAGGAAGAAACTGATTATTTAAACAGACTGATTATTTATGAAGAGATTGAAGCAGTGATCAAAAACCTCTCCAAAAACAAGAGTCCAGGGCCTGATGGATTCCCCAGGGAATTCAAACAAGCATTCAAAGAAGAAATAATACCTATTCCCTGAAGCTGTTTCAAAAAATAGAAACAGAAGGAAAACTACCAAACCCATTCTATGAGACCAGTATTACTTTGATCCCCAAACCAGGTAAAGACCCCATCAAAAAGGAGAATTACAGACCAATATCCCTGATGAATATGGATGTCAAAATTCTCAACAAGATCCTGGCTAATAGGAGACAACAGTCCATTAAAAGGATTATCCATCAAGACCAAGGGGGGTTCATTCCTGGGATGCAAGGGTGGTTCAACATTTGCAAATCGTACCGTGTGATACATCATATCAACAAGAAAAGAGACAAGAACCACAGGATACTCTCAATTGATGCAGAAAAGGCATTTGACAAAATACAGCATCGTTTCCTGATTAAAACCCTTCAGAGTGTGGGGATAGAGGGTACATTCCTCAATTTCATAAAAACCATCTAAGAAAAGCCTACAGCAAATATCATTCTCAACGGGGAAAAGCTGAAAGCCTTTCCCTTAAGATCAGGAACACGACAAGGATACCCACTCTTGCCATTATTATTCAACATAGTACTAGAAGTCCTTGCAATAGCAATCAGACAACAAAAAGGGATAAAATGTATCCAAATTGACAAAGAAGAAGTCAAACTGTCTCTCTTCACAGGTGACCTGATACTCTATATGGAAAACCCAAAACACTCCACCCCCAAATTACTAGTACTTATGGAGCAAATCAGTACTGTGGCAGGATACGAAAGCAATGCTCAGAAATCAGTTTCATTTCTATACATGAACAATGAGACTGAAGGAAGAGAAATTAGGGAATCCATTCCATTTACAATAGCACCAAAAATCATATGTTATCTCAGAATTACCTTAACTAGAGATGTAAAGGATCTATATTCTAGAAACTACAAATCACTCTTGAAAGACATTGAAGAAGAGACAAAAAGATGGAAAAAAATTCTATGCTCATGGATCGGAAGAATAAACATAGTTAAAATGTTGATGCTACCCAGAGCAATCTACACTTTCAATGCCACCCTGATCAAAACGCCAATGACATTTTTCAAAGAACTGGAACAAACAGCCCTTAAATTTATGTGGGACCAGAAAA
>NW_023180066.1:0-1649 GCF_002007445.2 Ailuropoda melanoleuca | reverse complement strand
TGTTTACTCCCTTGCATTAATTTCAGTGCAAATCAAAATTAATATTGAATGTGGGAAAATAATTTAGTGGATAAAGCATAGTATCTACATGCATTCCTCACTATTCACAATTCCTCGTGTATCCATCCAGAAACCTATTCTTCCTATCATATGTTTTATAGAGGCAATCTATTCTCCAATTTGCTTTATGGATATCAACATATCTTGAATGTTGAATTATTACTAAAGCCTGAACTGTCGAACAGACATGATTTGTAGATCTTACCCAATCTGACTGCCAATTCAGCATCAGTATCTGGGAAGCCCCAGAACCATCAGCTTTATTAATCTCTTCTCTACCACTGGGAGATATCTGGATTCTGGAATGACAGTCAAGCACCCTCTGCAATACAAGTCAGTCTAGTGGTAAGTGGCTTATTTTCAGAAGTTATCTTGTTAATCCTGCTAAAAAAAAAAATCACTGATAAAAATTGAGGGTATCCTCACAGCCCCGAGGTTATCTCCCTGCTAGAAAGGGTATCAGAAAACACACAGGAGGAGGGCAAGTGAGGTCAAAATTGCCTAAAGCATTGTGAGGATGGAAGAACTTTACAGACTTGCTTTTTTACTCAGTCTTTCCTAGATATCCTTCCACATCAATAACCAGAAGTCCTCATCTCTTGTAAAGGCAAGGTTGTCTACTGTAAATAGATGTTCCATATTTTTTAAATTTTTTTACCAGAATTTTATTATTGAATTCTATATTTACCTCAAGTTTTATAATAAATGATGCTGGGGTTTTACCTTATTTTATTTATTGTATTTTATTTTTTACTAAGAAAGATAGGAGAATGGCTACTGGCAGACAACTAGAAGTCTCTGAGTTTGAACACCTTTTCATGGGTTAGAAAACATTTGTGTATCAATTTTTTCCTCTGTAATTTATATGCATGTTAATGACAAATTTTCTGTTTTTCATTACGTTGGTTTCAAGAGAGCTTTTTTTTTTTTAAGATTTTATTTATTTATTTGAGAGAGAGAGTAAGTGAGAGAGAGAGCACAAGCCAGGGGAAGAGGCAGACAGAGAAACAGACAACGCACTGAGCAAGGAGCCTGGTGTGGGGCTCCATCCCAGGACCATGAGATCATGACCCTGAGTCAAAGGCAGATGCTTAACCGACTAAGCCACCCAGGCGCCCCAAGGGCCCTTTCTATATTCAGATATCAAAACCTTTGTCAGATATTTGAATTGCAGTTATATTTTTTCCTAGTTTTTCATTTTTCTTTTGATTTACTTTCTAGTTCAAGTTGCTTTTAGACTATATAGTTGAACTTTTCATGGAGGCTATTATTTGAAGGTTAAAAGGATAAGAGTTTTGTTAATTTTTTTCTAATAAAGAAATAAATAACACTAACCCATATACATTAGGCTGAATAGTGTTAAAAAATTATTCTGATACTTGTTAAAAAGGTAAGGAAGATTGGGGCACCTGAGTGGCTCAGGCAGTTAAGTGTCTGGTTAAGCGACCAACTCTTGATTTCAGATCAGGTCATGATCTCAGGGTCCTGAGATGGAGCCTTGCCTCGGGGTCCCCACTGAGTGGAGAGTCTGCTTCTCTCTCTTCTTCCTGCCCTCTGCCCCTCCCCCTACTTGTCTCTCTCTCTCTCTC
>NW_023180065.1:389-645 GCF_002007445.2 Ailuropoda melanoleuca | reverse complement strand
AGCACTCAGCGCCCTTCTCATTGTTAATAATGCAGAGCATCCAGGAAAACACCTCCAGCGAACAGCAGCCTATTCAATGGGGCCCCGATTCCACATTGGGTGTAGGGGCCTGGGGAGGATCCAACCCTTAATACCAAGAAAAAAAGTGTGAGGGGAAAGCCCCTGAAGTCACGACGGCCTTATGGAAGGTGGAACAGGAATCAAGGTGCTTTGGTACCGTGAGTGAAACACGACGAACACAGCACTGAGAAAGACA
>NW_023180065.1:0-249 GCF_002007445.2 Ailuropoda melanoleuca | reverse complement strand
GTCTTAGCACTATCATCACCCTTCGTGAATAGGGAAACATGAGGGAAAGTGGTCGCGGAAGCCTGACGAGAGTGCCCCACAGTGGTCTCTGAGACACCACACAGTCCATGGAAATATCAACGATCATCATTTCTCGTGAGTAAGGGAGCATGAATGAAAACGTTCAGGATTTTCGAGTACTCATCGCCCTTCTCATTGGTAATAATGCAGAGCGTCCAGGAAAACACCTCCAGCGAACAGCAGCCTTTT
>NW_023180064.1:0-1455 GCF_002007445.2 Ailuropoda melanoleuca | reverse complement strand
ATCACATTGAAGCTAGGTCTTCAACATATGAATTTTGGGGTGACACAATTCAATCCATAGTACTAGCCATCTCAAATGCATTTCCTTCTCACTTACGAAATACATTAATTCCGCGCAAACATTCCAAAATGTCTTAACTTGTTCCAGCATGAACTCTAAAATCTAAAGTCCAAAGTCTCATCTCAATATCATCTAAATCACATATGGCACATATGGGGGAGACTTGAGCTATGATTCATCCTGAAGCAAAATTGTTCTCCAGTTGTGAGCATGTGAAACCTGACAAGTTATATACTTCCAAAATACGATGGTGGGACAGGCGTGGGAGAAACATTCTCATTCTAAAAGGAACAAATAGGAAAGAAGAAAGGGATGATGGGTCTCAAGTAAGTCCAAACATAGAAAGGCAAATTTTGGCTTTTAAGCCTCAAGAATCATCCTCTCTGGCTCAATGTCCCTTCTCCCAGGCTCACTGGGGTGGCAGCATCACCCTCACAGATACAAGGCTTGTCTTGCTCCTTTAGTTTGCCATTGCCCCAGGGCTCTCTGCAAGGGACCTGACCACGGGGCTTGGGAGGGCAGCCTTACCCCTGAGCACCTGGTGGCAGCATCCTGGCCCACTGAAAACAGCAGAAACCAGTTCTGTCCCTGGGGCCTGTGGTGAAAATAGCAGCTCTGATGATCTCTGAATCATCTTCCACATCATTCTTCCCTTTTGTTTCTGAGGAATAGTGCACATTCACAGTCCAATAGCTTTACAGTCTCATCTTGTTGATCATGCAGTTATAGAGGCTGAGAAGTCTCAAGGTCTGCAGTCAGCCAGCTTGACAGCCTTGCCTTTTCTAAGAGTCCTGCTTTCTCTTGTTCCTTTTAGTCCAAACTGGCAGTGTCTTTGCTGGTATAATTCCCATTTTCTTTTAATTAGGTCTCTTAGAACCCTATTGTTTATTTTCAAAGAAATCTATATAGTGCTTTCTGGTTTTGGTGATAGTCGTTTTATAGCTTTATACTAGATATATCATTCTTTCCTGAGAATAATGGTTTCCTAAGAATAACCTTAAGCTGTTTTTCCCTTGCCATGTTTTACTGAGGGGTCACTATAAACTCTTAAGCTGGGGAGCCATGTGTTAGAGTGGATTGGAGTGCGTGTTGGGGGAGAGGGTGGGGAAGATGTAGAAAAGTAATTTAGGAAGTTCTGGAACTCACTTAGGAAAAAGATAATCAAGGGCTGAGGTAGGATGGGTCTAATTTTGAAGTACTTTTCATACATAATTGTGGACCATTACATATTTTAAGATTCAGAGGGGATTAACTAACAATTCTGAGAAGAATATCCTTGCTATTAGAGATGACTTGAAAAGATATTCTAGAAACACTATGTAAAACAGGCTGCTTAGGGCTTTAGATATATTTTCTTCAGCTGTGGTCACCACACCAGTATTTTCTAAAGAGGCC
>NW_023180063.1:0-564 GCF_002007445.2 Ailuropoda melanoleuca | reverse complement strand
ACTGCTCTCGTTAAAATCGAATTTAGCTTCTTGCATCATTTCTGCCCTTGGTTGTTGGAACCAAAACAGAGTGCCTAGGGAAGGTTCCTGACAGGCGGGGTGTGTCTCTNTCCGAGGGGCACACAGTTCGTGGTCAAAGATGGCTCTCTTGTCTGTCCCCAGGAAGAGCTGACAGCCTCTCGTACCCCGAGCTGACATCACACTGGTGGGGCTGTTTTCGTGACCCCGGGACAGACGCGGTAGGGCCTGGCACTGATGTTCTGGGCTCGGTCTTGATTTAGTTATAGCTGTCTGGGCGTCTCCCGAGGGAAAGTAAGAATTACGGTGGAGATGTGTGATTAGTTAGTAGAACAACAATCACAGAAAGAGTAGGGATGTCCGCAAGGTCCTGTTTGGGCAGGACATCTTCGAACAAATCTGCATTTGTTTGGATCCAAAGTTAAAACCTTGGCGTTGGCACCAACTCTGCCGTATTTATCCAGATCTTACCACGCCGTTCTTTCCCTGCTGACTCCGGGTCCCCTTCATTTTCTGTAGGCAACGTGAAGGCACTGAAAATGAAGA
>NW_023180062.1:0-868 GCF_002007445.2 Ailuropoda melanoleuca | reverse complement strand
GATCTAAATGTGAAAGACGCCACTCAGGGGCGCCTGCCTGGCTCAACAGGTTAAGCGTTTGCCTTTGGCTCCGGTCATGATCCCAGGGTCCTGAAATTGAGCCCCAAGTCAGGCTCCCCACTCTCCCTTTCCCTCTATCCCTCTCCCAGCTTGTTCTCTTTCTCTCTCAAAGAAATAAATAAAATCTTTTTAAAAATGTGAAAGACGAAACAATAAAGGTTTTAGAGGAAGCCATAAGCTTTGGGGTAGACAAATCTTTCTTGCAAAGGATTCAAAAAATAATTGGCCATAAGAAAAAAAATCCACACGAAGTGGACTACGTTAAAATNTGGACTACGTTAAAATTAAAAAATTCTATTCATCAGCAGACTCTGTTAGGAAGATGAAAAAGCAAGCCATAAACTGAAGAAAGATATCAGTAATTCACACATCTGACAAAGGACTCCTGCCTATAATATATAAAGAGCTACTACAATTCAATAAGAAACTGCCCACCTAAGAGATTAACAAGCTAAACACTGAGGGGGCGCTTCATCAAGGATGAGATACAAAGTGGCCAATAAGCACATAAAAAGTTACTCGACTTAAGTAGTCACAAGTGAAATGCCAAGGAAAACCACAAAATTATTCGTTTTGGCTGTACCCCTGCAGGAATGGATAGCACGAAGAGACAGACAATAGGACATGCGAGCCAAGATGTGGGGCAGCTGGAACCCACATGTGTCGCTGACGGGGGTGTACTCTGGCACATTCTTGGAGGATGATTTGACAGTATTTACGAGATCTGACTGGTGGCGTACTCTATGATTCAGGAGATCCACTCTGGAGTGGAGACACAGGCATGACTCTCCAAAAGATAGGGGTAAGA
>NW_023180061.1:0-561 GCF_002007445.2 Ailuropoda melanoleuca | reverse complement strand
ACCTATCCAGCTCAACTCAGGGGACCGGCTGTAAAAGGTGTCCCCTACTCCTCCGCCATCTTAACCTCCCCTGTATCCTGGGATCTAATATTTGCGAATGGCTCTATGACGTGACGTGGCATAGGTTTGTCGTGGTTGAGCTTGGAGGGGTCCGCTCTGCCTCTTGGACACAAAAGCTTATTTCCTTTGCTAGATTAGGGAAGTTTTCAGCTACAATTTGTTCAAATATCTCTTCTAGACCTCTGTTTTTCTCCACCCCCTCGGGGATGCCGATTATTGTGACATTGGAACGTTTCATTGAGTCAGTAATCTCCTGTAACCTACATTCTTCAGATTGGATTTTTTTGATCCAAGTTTCCATTCTAGCTCTCTCTTCTACTNTCTCTTCTACTAACCCATCCTCCAATTCGCTGATACGTTCTTCTGCCTCATTCACCCTGGCTGTCAGAGGATACAGTTTTGACTGCATTTGGTTCATAGAATTTTTAATTTCTTTTTTTTTTTTAAAGATTTTATTTATCTATTCGACAGAGATAGAGACAGCCAGCGAGAGAGGGAACA
>NW_023180060.1:0-3169 GCF_002007445.2 Ailuropoda melanoleuca | reverse complement strand
TCACCCCCTTATGCGATCATTCACCCAGACCTGTGACTTTATCTGCTAAAATATTTCTGGAATCTTGGGGCGCCTGGGTGGCAC
This sequence comes from Ailuropoda melanoleuca, assembly GCF_002007445.2. Lineage (NCBI taxonomy): Eukaryota > Metazoa > Chordata > Mammalia > Carnivora > Ursidae > Ailuropoda > Ailuropoda melanoleuca. The sequence goes on along the minus strand of NW_023180060.1, from coordinate 3,085 downwards.
AGTCGTAAGCATCTGCCTTCGGCTCAGGGTGATCGAGTCTCGCATCGGGCTCCCCGCTCTGCTGGGAGCCTTCTTCTTCCTCTCCCACTCCCCTGCTTGTGTTCCCTCTCCTCGCTGGCTGTCTCTCTCTCTGTCAAATAAATGAAGTAAAATAAAATCTTTAAAAAAAATATTTCTGGAATCTACGTCCTTTTCTCCACCTCTGTTCTTCCCTCTCAGTCCAAGTTACAGTCGTTTGTGGTCTGAGCCATGGTGCTAGTCTGCTCGCTGAGCTTCCAGGTGCTCCTGCCTCCCCCAAATCCCTGTCTCCCCCTGAAGCCAGAGGTTTGTGGAAGGCCCATTCGATCATGTCACTGCCTAGTTTCCTGGCTTCTTGTTGCTGTTTGAGATAGACCCAGATGTTCCTTCTGTGTCTGCAAGGCTGCTCCGTCCTCCTTCTCCAGTCTTGCTTCCCCCTCGCCTTCCTGCCCTACACGATCTGGTCAGTCCTTCCAGTGTGCCCGCTGGCCTTGGGGCGGCTTGGCTGCTCCTGCTGCCCAAGATGCTTTCCCCCACCCCCCTTGCCTCATGAGCTCTCATCTTCCCTCAGATGAATGCAGTCACACCCCATTCTTTATTGAATGCCTACTCAGTTGCTGGAGGCTCGGTTCTCCTGCAGTTCCAGATGTGACTGAGACAGACCATGGTGGAGCTGTTAGCGAGCCTTTCTTCCAGAGACAGAAGCAGCCAGGGAACACAGAGGCAAGCAGTCCGGCGCGTCAGGGGTGCTGGATGCTGTAGGAGGGTTGGAAGGGTTTATCATCTGAGCTGGGAAGGCCAGGGAAGCACCCTGAGGACAACGTTGGGGAAAGCCTTGCAGGAGGTGAGGGAGTGAGCCCTGTGCATGCCTGTGGGAACAGTGTCCCAGGCAGAGAGAAGGGGGAGTAGGAAGGCCTCTGTGGAGAGAGCTGGGCTGACTTGTTCCAGGAATGATGAGGCCAGAGTGAGGGAGAAGGAGGAGATAGCAGATGGGGTCTTAGGGACCTGGGGTGGTGGCCACTGGGGGATTTTGAAGTGAAGAATGAGGTGACCTGACTTGGGTTTTATGGGATCACTTCAGCTTCTCTGTTGAGAACAGCGAGGGTGGAAGCAGGGAGATCAGTTAGTAGGCTACTGGAATATTCCAAGACATGATGCTGCCAGCTTGGATCAGGATAGTAGGGGTGGAAGTGATGAAAACAGACCAGGTTCTGGGTACATGTTGAAGAAAAAGCTGATGGGATGTACTGACAGATTGGATGTGGGTGAGGCCGATGAGTGAAAGAAGGTGCCCAGCCTTCTGGCTCATGTTGGATGCGGCTCCCTCCGGCGGCCCCTGACACTTGCAGACAAGGTCCAGCCCATTCATTATCTGTTCGTGCATCTTCTTTNATCTTCTTCGTGGCAGTCAGCCCCATCGCAATGGAGACATCTTGTTTAATGTTTGTCTCCCCCGTGAGAATCATGGTGCCAAGAGGGACCATGTGTGTCTCAGGGCCACGTGCCTTGTAGACCCTGAGTGAGTATTTCTCAGCTGGCAGAGTGACGAGGAACTGAATGTAGATGCTCAAGGTTCTATTTCCTGATGAGGACTCAAAATTGCCATGTTTTGTTTCCCTGGTTTTGAGTGGTCTGTGTGGTTTAGAAACCAGGCCAGGGGCTGGAAGACTGAGATTCTGTTGTGAGAATCCCAGAAGTTAACCTGATTTCCAGTGCATCAATAAATGTCACTCTTGAGGTGCAAGTGGGTCAGAGGATCACCTCTTGGGAGAGGCAGCATTTTCTGGAGGGCCTAGGTAGGCCTTTCTAGCTACTGACTNAGGTTCTATTTCCTGATGAGGACTCAAAATTGCCATGTTTTGTTTCCCTGGTTTTGAGTGGTCTGTGTGGTTTAGAAACCAGGCCAGGGGCTGGAAGACTGAGATTCTGTTGTGAGAATCCCAGAAGTTAACCTGATTTCCAGTGCATCAATAAATGTCACTCTTGAGGTGCAAGTGGGTCAGAGGATCACCTCTTGGGAGAGGCAGCATTTTCTGGAGGGCCTAGCTAGGCCTTTCTAGCTACTGATGGCATCTTCCTGGCTCTGCCCAGAGAGCAGGGCTGAGATTTTGATCTGAAATATTCTGATGGTGGGGATTGGTGCTTTCCCTCCCCAGAGAAGACATGTCAGCTTAGAGTGAAAATATTCTGGTGAGGACAAATTTGGCAGCCAAACTTGCTCATCAGGAAAGTCAAATAAATCATGGATTTTCTTTTTTTTTTGTCCCCTCACCCCATTTTTCCCAAAAGGAACAAATTAAATTTTGGAAAATATTTGTGAAAAACAGTGGTCTGAGATCTAGAATACTAATTTTTTTTTCTTTTAATGGTTAAGTTTTTTTTTTTTTTAAGATTTAATGTTTAAGTAATCTCTACACACGCGTGGGGCTGGAAATAACAACCTTTTTTTTTTTTTTTAAATATTTTATTTATTTTTTTGACAGAGATAGAAATAGCCAGTGAGAGAGGGAACAGAAGCAGGGGGAGTGGGAGAGGAAGAAGCAGGCTTCCAGAGGAAGAGCCTGATGTGGGGCTCCATCCCACAAGGGAGGGATCACGCCCTGAGCCGAAGGCAGACGCTTAAGGACTGAGCCACCCAGGCACCCCTGGAAATCACAATCCTGTCAAGAGTCACATGCTCTCCTGACTGAGCCAACCTGGCCCTCCTTAAGGATTAATTTTTTAAATGACAAAAGTAAATACATTTCTCCCACTCAGCCTAATTTGAATATACTGTGCATACAGTTTTTTTGTGTTTTTTAATGGCTGAATTGTATTCCACAGTGTGGTTGTACTTTACGTGATGATTCTTCTGTTTGTCATTTGGGTGGCTATGATTTTGCTATTAAGATCGGGCTGTGATGAACATATTTTTGCATGTGTGTTTCAGTTTTCCAGTGAGATGGATTTCAGGGTAAGAGCTTCTGCAAAATGATCCTCAAGAGTGATTATGTCAATTTCTGTTTTGACCTATGGTAAATAAGATGCTAATCACAGAATATTTCTCAGTCTCTTAAATTTTTTGTCA
>NW_023180059.1:0-3619 GCF_002007445.2 Ailuropoda melanoleuca | reverse complement strand
TCCCAGGACCCCGGGATCATGCCCTGAGCTGAAGGCAGAAGCTTAATGACTGAGCCACCCAGGTGCCCCGGATTTAACAGTTTTTGACAAAAATAAGTAGGGCATTCATATTGTTTTTTACAGTTTTATCAAAACTGATTGTTTAGACTTTGCTCTCTAGCTGGTTTCATTGTTCCTCCTTTTCTTTTAAATTTTCCCTAGTCCATTTACTTTTCTTTTCCTTTTTCACCCCTTAATATTTCAGCAGGTGTTTCCCCAGACAAGGACACTCTGCTACATAGTCACAATGTGGCCACCAACTCAGGGTAGTGCTACAGCCGTGGTGATGTTCCCTCTTCTGTCCTCCAGCCACCTCCCCGGGCCCAGTGTGTATTTGCAAATCTTTAGTCTTCTCCAGTTTGGAGGATTCCCTCCAGCTTTTCTTATCTTCTATAACCCTGGCAGTTTGGAAGAGTACATTTGTCAACTCTCCCTGTGGTTTGAGATGTGATGCTATGTTCTCAGTGCATCGTATCAACAAGCTGTCAGTTTGCCCTGTTACCAGAGAGGTTAGTTCTGATCATTTGGTTAAGATAAGTGTTTGCCAGCGTTTTCCACTCTGTAACCAGTGTGTTATTTCTTCTGGGGTGTCACTGCTTGTAGATCCCCTTGGTGGACAGAGCTAGGAAACATATGCATGCTTAGACCCGTACATATGCATACATGTGTATGTAAGGGCACATACATATGCACGTGTGTGTACCTACATCTGTATCTCTTTGTGTGTACGTTCCCTATGTGTCAAGAGCCACGAGTTTACTGCGATCATTCCAATTCTGGGTTTATTCTAGTTAGCCTTCCCCCTTCATATTTATAAGTTTCATCTCTGATGATAAGAACCATGGCTTTGATTATTCTCTGTGTATTTATGTATTTACTCAGTCCCTTTGTATTTGTTCAATCCCTCTGTTGTGCAGGCCACTTCCTCGGCTGTGGGCTTGCCCAAATCCCCAGACCCCACCCTTGAGGGGAGTCTTGCCAGCCCTGTCCCAGGTGGCCTTGCACCAGCCACATTAACCAAAGTCCTCGCCCTGCCGACTGTTGCCATGTGGTCCTGGTCACCAGCCTGCTGAGTGAGTTCCTGGCCCCAGCCAGAGAGGGGAGTTGGCTCAGGTTTGACAGACCGGTGCTGCGATTAGGAATGTCTCTTCTGGACCTGGCCCACCTGAGTTCAGGCCCAGCTGATATATACTCGCTGTGTGACCTTGGTCAAGTTAATCTATGTCTTCCTCTGTAAAAATGTTGATAGTAATACTACCTACCTCATAGGGTTTTTATGAACATTAGCGACTACGTGTGAAGTGCATGGGACATAGTGAGTGCTAGATTCCAGCAGGTGATTGCCGTTCCTGTTTGTCCTTTCATTAGAATGTCGCCCCTGCGAGGTTAGGTGTTGTGTTGTTCACAGGTGTATCCTAAGTATCTAGAACAATGCTCAAAAGTGTTACAGGTGCTCAGTAAATGTTTGCTGAGTGGCCATATTAGGACAGAATTAGGCTTAACTGTATGTAAACGTGAGCATGTATTTGTATGCAGTTGAAAGCTTAGATATCTCTTTTTTTTTTAAGATCTTATTTATTTAAGAGAGCATGAGCAGGGAAGCGAGGCAGAGGGAGAGGGAGAAGCAGGCTCCCCCCACTGAGCAGGGAAGTCCAACAGGGGGCTCCATTCCAGGACCCTGGCATCATGACCTGAGCTGAAGGCAGATACTCAACCGACTGAGCCACCCAGGCGCCCGGAAAGCTTAGATTTCTGAAAATGGGATACAGCTATTCCTGGTGGTAGGATGGTCTGGTGGGATGGTCTTTGATTTCCTAAGGATCTTTGTCATTGGTGATGGCCAAAGCAAAGCCTCACCTCCTTTTAAGTAGTCACAGATTCAAACTCTTACCTTTATCTTCCTAGGACCACCTTTTACCCACCAGAGGACACCACAGAAAATGGTATATTATGGGAAACCTTCTTGTAAAAACAACTATGAAAATTATATTGAGATAATAAAGTATGTGTTCAGCTCCTACAAGAGAGAGTCCCCTCTCATCATCAACACAATGGGCTGGGTGTCAGGTAAGCCCGCTGAGGCGCACCTGGCCGGAAAGGAGGGGCAGTGTGATAAGCTTCTGGCTTCGGGCAGTGACGCCGGAGCCCAGTGTTCAGGAGATTCTTCCTCGTGATCCTTTCTTTGTCTCAGAACAGCTGTGCCATTTTCTCGTGGGAGCGTGTCACCGTATTTTATCAGCGCGCCAACTGCTTGTGTCCTCTTCCTCACAGACAAGGGGCTTTTGCTGCTCATCGATCTCATCCGGTTGCTGTCTCCCAGCCACGTCGTTCAGTTCAGTTCTGGCCGGAGCAAATACATGCCGAACCTCACCCCTGACTGTGTGGACGACATGGACGGCCTGTACACCAAGAGCAAGTCCAGAGTCAGAAACAGAGGTTTCCAGCTGGCAGAGTTTACGGAGAGTTTGGAATTTGCAGACGAAGAGAAGGAGAGTCCAGTTGTGTTCACTGGCCATAAGCTGATGTGCGTCCAGTCGGACTTTGCGTTTAGGAAAACTCCAAGAAACAGGTAATTAAACCATCGTGGCTGGAGAATGAAGTCCTCTGCAATTCAACAAGGCCTTCTGCCCTCAATTCCTTAAAAGGAATAAGTCCTCCACAAGTTTTCGAATCTGTTTCATAGCCCTGTGTTCATGCAGGAGAGTCTGTTCTTTTCTGAGCTCCTGTTGTCCCAGTGGAAACACCACTGACTTACAGTAGGGGGACCTTCAATGTTTCAACTTCACGATGGTATTAAAGCAATACACGTTTGGTGGAAACTGTACTTTGAATTCTGGTCTTTTCCTGGGCAAGCACAGTGCTGTACGACGCTCTGATCTGGTGCTGGGTGGTGGCAGTGATCCGTGGCTCCGGGTCAGCCCGGAGGGTGATCCGCGGGTACAGACGGCCATTCTGCGTGTACAACGTAAGCTCTGTGGTGGGCAATTCTGCCTGGCTGGAGGCTAGTGCGAGTCCTGAGCACGTTGAAAGTAGGCAAGGCTAAGCTGTGACGTTCAGTAGGCAAGGTGTCTTAAAGGCATTTTCAACTTCCGATATTTTCCCCTTTTTGTGGGTGTATGAGGATGGAACCCCCTCGTAAATTGAGGAAGACCCATATCCAGAGGTGGCCTTCAGCCCTGGTTGCCAAGAGCTTTTAATGAAGGAGAGTCTTTACATGTCCTGTTTTTCCAGTGGTTTTCTAGAAAGGGTCTGCCGATGTTAAGGTGGGAATATGTGATCTCTGTACATGTAACCTGTGTAATGACTCATGAGCTCTGTTTCTGAGGTTAAAATCTCTACTTCATTCTGATTTACTTTGCAGAGAGTCGCATAACAAAGTTCTTCGGGATTTGGCAGTACTAGGTTACCTTGGCCAGCTGCAGCCTCCAGTGCCAAAACCACTTTGTCCTTTACATGGTCTGACGCCCTATCAGGTAACCTGAACTCGGATGAGGAATTGTCCCTGTGGATGTAATGAGCCCTTGTGGGGCTTCCTGTGTGCGTTCTCTAGCCACTTACTTTTTTTTTTTTTTTTTTTTTT
>NW_023180058.1:0-1023 GCF_002007445.2 Ailuropoda melanoleuca | reverse complement strand
AATATTTTATTTATTTATTTGTCAGAGAAAGAGAGAGCACAAGTAGGGGGAGAAGCAGGCAGAGCCAGAAGAAGGCTCAGCTGAGCAAGAAGCCTGATGTGGGCTCGATCCCAGGACCCTGGGACTATAACTCAAGCCAAGGCAGACGCCCAACTGACTGAGCCACCCAGGTGTCCCAGCACTATTTTCATTTTAAAATAACTTAATTTCATGGAGGAATAAAGGGAGAGCATTTCAAGTTTTGGAGAGATTTTCCATTTTCATATTTCAAAGATAGGACTGTCCCTGGGAGCGGTGCTTTTTAAACTTTTCAGTGCAACAAGCATCACNACTTTTTAGTGTAACAAGCATCACTCAGAGAGCTGGTTGAAACTCAGGTTTCTGGGCCTGACACCAGTTTCTGATTCAGTAGGTTGGGGTGGAGAATTTGCATTTCTAATGAGTTCTTACATGGTGCTGAAGCCCTTGGTCCAGGGAGCACACTTTGAGAACCACTGTTTAGGGAGCCTGGGATTAGAGAGTCCTAGAGTCCCAACTCCACAAGAAAAGTTTTACTTTCTTGAATACTTACACTGTGCCAGGCCCTTTGCAAGTCACTTTGCATATATTCTGTCTGACCCAGACAGCAGCCTCGCGAGCTGGGAATGAGTGTCTCTATTTTACAGATCAAGGAGTTGAGGCTCAGAATGTTATTAAGTAATCCAAGATCACACAGCTAGTAAGTGGCAGAGCCAGAGTTGGAACCTGGGCTTTCTGTCTCCAGGTGCACGCTACTTCTGCTAAAGTCTGCTTTTTCATCTGGATTCAAGTTCTAGCTCCAGCTCCTTTCTCATAACATCCTGGAACCGTGGTTTTTTCCAGCTTCTGCTCAAACCCGTCACAGAGGGGCACTGAATACTTCAGGAAGGAGGCCTGATTGGGGGACAGCTAGAGTGACCAATCAATCATCTCATTTGGGATTAGGCACCAGTTACTTAAGGGAGCACAGATTGGAATTGTTTACCAAGAATACATTTAAAATAC
>NW_023180057.1:0-870 GCF_002007445.2 Ailuropoda melanoleuca | reverse complement strand
AATTATTATTTTAGATTCTCACCTTAACAATTCAGTACCATATTCCCAGATTCTGTTATTTCTCCACGTGCCCAGCCAATTCTTTTCTGTCACCATTATCTACTAGGCTTCCTCACTATGTGGAACTCATCATTATTTCTGACTCACATCCTCTGAGAAGATGGATTTGGGAGCTAGATAGTGATTAGACCATAGTAATTTATAAAGGTCTTTTTAGAACAGGTCCATTGTACCTGTGCTAGTGAGCAGCCCACTGAGGTTTACATCACCACNGTTTCCGATTCACATCCTCTGAGAAGATGGATTTGGGAGCTAGACAGTGATTAGACCATAGAAATTTATAAAGGTCTTTTTAGAACAGGTCCATTGTACCTGTGCTACTGAGCAGCCCAGTGAGGTTTACATCACCACTGTGACTAAACCCGCAGAGGTACTTCACAGGCTTTCAGCCTTAATAAGGCTGCAGAGGCAGATGGAGGGACCTAGTTATAAAACCTCAGCATCTACTCTATTTACTAAGCAGTAAGTACTAGCCATTACATTGATTCACTCCCCTTCACTTTATTAAACTCCCAAGGCTATTTAATAGGTTCTTCGGTATTTGCTTNGGTTCTTCGGTATTTGCTTATTAATTTTAAATCCAAGCATTAAACTTACGCTGCACTCTCACCACCTCTTAAATCTAAAATGCTCCTGTGATACCTTTTTATCTTCTCTATTGACATATGCCTCATCCATCGGCTGTAAATTGCCATTCAATTTCAAATACATTCTCTATGAAGTTTGACCAGTCATTGCTAAAAAAAAAAAAAAGACACATCTTTCCCTCAGACATGACAATAATCAACAGCTGGCCAATGACTTAAAAGA
>NW_023180056.1:0-1009 GCF_002007445.2 Ailuropoda melanoleuca | reverse complement strand
TATTGGCATATAGCTGTTGATAAAAGTTTCTAATAATCCTTCCAATTTCATTGGTGTTGGTTGTGACCTCTTTTTCATTCATAATTTTATTAATTTCGGTCCTTTTTCTTTTGGATAAGTCTTGCCAGTGGTCAGTCAATTTTATTGATTCTCTTNTGGAGTTTTATTATTTGGAAGGTTGTTTATCACTGACTCAATTTCTTCATAGTTAATTGGCCTATTTAAGAAATCTATTTCTTCCTGTTTCAGTCTTGGTAGTTTATAGGTTTCCAGGAAGGCCTCCATCTCTTCCAGATTGTTTAGTTTTTTGGCATATAGCTGTTGATAAAAGTTTCTAATAATCCTTGCAATTTCAATGGTGCTGGTCGTGACCTCTCCCTTTTCAGTCATAATTTTAATAATCTCAGTCCTTTCTCTTTGTTTTTGGACAAGTTTTGCCAGTGGTCTATCAATTTTATTGATTCTCTCAAAGAACCAGCTCCTCGTCATGTTTATTTGCTCTACTGTACTTCTGGTTTCTAATTCATTGATTTCTGCTCTAATTTTGGTCAACTCCTTCCTTGTGAGTGGATTAGGCCTGTCCCTANCTGTCCCTCTGTTGCTGTTCCAGTTTCTTGAGGTGAGAATATAGAAACTGCATTTTAGATTTTTCTATTCTTTTGAGTGAGGCTTGGATGGCTATGTATTTCCCCCTTAGGACTGCCTTTGCAGTATCCCATAGGTTTTGGACCGTTGTGTTTTCATTCTCGTTGGTCTCCATAAATTGTTTAGATTTTTGATTTCCTGGTTTATCGAGTCATTCCTGAGCAGGATGGTTCTTAGTCTCCAAGTGTCTCAGTTTCTTCCAAATTTTTCCTTGTGGTTGAGTTCCAATTTCAGGGCGCTATGGTCTGAGAATATGCAGGGGATAATTTCAATCTTTTGGTATCAGTTAAGAGCTGTTTTGTGTCCCAGAACATGGTCTATTCTTGAGAACGTTCCATGGGCATTAGAATAGAATGAGTATTCT
>NW_023180055.1:0-1380 GCF_002007445.2 Ailuropoda melanoleuca | reverse complement strand
CCAGGATCATGACCTGAGCCAAAGGTAGATGCTTAACTGAGCTACCCAGGGGCCCCCAAACTTAGTGCTTTATTCAGGGTTCAAACTTAAGCAACCAGCAACTTAATATAGATGCTATACACATAAGATGTTATATATGAGCCCAATGGTAACCATAAATCAAAAACCTATAATACAGGACAAATGAAGAAAAAAAAAATGCAAGCATAACACTAAAGAGAGCCATTGAACCAGAAGGGAAGAGAGCAAGCTAAGAAAGGAAAAAAGAACTACAAAAACATCTGTAAAACAAATAACAAAATGGCAATAAGTACATACCTATCAATAATTACTTTAAATGTAAATGAACTAAATGCTTCAATCAAAATACACCAAATAGATTAAAAAGCATGACCCATCTACAAGAGACTCACCTTAAACCTAAAGACACATGCAGCTTGAAAGCAAAGGGATGAAAAAATATTTACCATGCAAATGCAAGTGAAAAGAAAGCTGAGGTAGCAATACTTTTATTGGACAAAATAGACTTTAAAGCAAAGTCAGTGACAAGAGGCAAAGAAGGACGTCGCATAATAATAAAGGGACTAATCAAACAAGAGAATCTAACAGTTGTAAATATCTATGCACCTAAGACGGCATTTAACATTTTAAATACATGACACAACTATCAACAGACATAAAGGAAAAAATGGACAGCAGTACATCAGTAGTAGGGGACTTGTACACCACAATTAACTCAATGGATAGACTATCCAGACAGTAAATTAATAAGGAAACAGTGGCTTTGAATGACACATAGACCAGATGGACCTAACACATGCATACAGAACATTCCATCCCAAAACAGAATATGCATTCTTTTCAAATGCATATGGAACCCCCTGCAGGATAGATCACATGTTAGGCCACAAGACAAGTCTCAAATTCAAAAAGTTTGAAATCAGCCACAACAGTATGGAATTAGAAATCAATCACAAGAAAAAGTCTGGAAAGAACACAAATGCACAGAGGCTAAATAACATGCTACTAAAGAGCGAATGAGTCAGTCAAGAAATCAAAGGAGAGGGGCGCCTGGGTGGCTCGGTCGGTCGTTAAGCATCTGCCTTCGCTTCAGGGCGTGGTATAAGGGTCCTGGGATCGAGCCCCTCATCGGGCTCCCTGCTCTGCTGGGAAGCCTGTTTCTTCCTCTCCCACTCCCCCTGTTTGTGTNCCCCCTGTTTGTGTTCCCTCTCTTGCTGGCTGTCTCTCTCTCTGTCAAATAAATAAATAAAATCTTAAAAAAAAAAAGAAAGAAATCAAAAGAGAAATAAAAAAAATAGATGGAGACAAATGAAAACACAATGATCCAAAATCTTTCGAATGCAGCAAAAGCTGTTCTGA
>NW_023180054.1:0-1508 GCF_002007445.2 Ailuropoda melanoleuca | reverse complement strand
AAGAGCTTTAAAAATGCCCCCCCAAGCCTTTCTCTCCTTCCAGGTCTCTGTAGACAGGTCTGACGTAATCAATGATTCATTAGTAGTTTTTATTTTCCTNTTTCACTTAATGGTCTTTCTATGATCAGTTAAGATCATTTCAGTTTCCTCTGAAAACACTAAGTTTTTGTCTATGCTATAAGTAGCTATGCAACAGTCTGCATTTGGACCAAACATGGAGTTCTTTGGATCTATGATAATTTTCTATGAATCAATGATAAACATACAATCCAACAGCAACCTGGGCCTGGAAGGACCTCTGGATCTCTACCCTGAACTCTAGGGACTGTTAGGGGATTTATTAATGTTGATGAAGTTTTTTAAGTGGGGTTTGTTTGTTTTTTTGGATGTTTCTCAAATTTTATTTTATTTTTATATTTTTTAATTTAAATTCAATTAGCCAACATATAATACATCATTAGTTTTTGGTGTAGTGTTCAATGATTCATTAGTAGTTTTTATTTTCCTGAACTCCTCAATTCATAAAAGGTGATTAGACAAACATAAATATTACTCTCTCTTTTATGCTGAGGATGAAAACATTAATTTTACTTTTTGTTGTTTGCCTTCTTATCTTCCCAATTCTATCTCATCTTTTCTGAATCCAACTGTAATAAAGCATCATTAAATAACATATTGAAAAAACCTTGGGAATTTCCTCTTCTCCCCCCACCCTCCCACTCAATTTTTACTCTCTCCCTAGCTTTCTAGTTCTTCTGAGACCTGGTATTCTTTGCTCTTTTCTACTCTCAAAGCTTACCTTTCAGTAAGTGTAGCATAAGAGTAATTTATACTTCAGTGTAAGTTTAAATCCATCAGTTAATTATTCCAGGAATACATACACGTTCATTTCTTTCTATTTTTAGGATATAACTCTATCAGTAGTGAGAGGGAAGAGTTAGCACCTTAGATCTGAAATATGGGCAGAAAGAAGAGATCTTACCAATGTTTCGTCACTCTATACCATGCAGGNTACCATGTAGGCTGCCTTGTATTCTATTCAGGGAATAAGGTCCAGCCTTATGATTCCCCTTCTTCTTGAATAAAGAACTGTATGATTTTCTCTTAATCAGCCTATTGTACCAAAGCATTAGGGAGGCAGAATTCATTAAAAAGCTTATTAATTTCATTCTTTTTTCAATGCTAGGTGATTTGATTACCCTAATATGAAACTGAGCCTTCTTGTTAGGTCTTTTATTAAAATGTTATGTTAAATATAGTAAACAATGTGAATGAATGTGTTAAGAAATTCAGAAAGTATGTAATCTGGTTAACTGAACCAGTTATCAGCTACTCAATACTCATAACATTCTTTGGCTATGAAATTCTTTTGAAAATATGATAAACATCATAGCTCTCCTTCCCAAACAACAGCATAAATACTTAAACACAAGATTGAATATGCCCTTCAACAGATGACTGGATTAAGAAGCTGTGGTCCATATATACAATGGAATATTACTCAGCTA
>NW_023180053.1:0-1275 GCF_002007445.2 Ailuropoda melanoleuca | reverse complement strand
TCAGGTCTTATATTCAAGTCTTGAATTCATATTGAGTTAATGTTTGTGTCAAGTGTAAAATAGTGGTATGGATTCATTCTTTTGCATGGGTCTGTTANGGGTCTGTTCAGGTTTTCCAGCACTGCTTAGTAAAGGGACTGTCCTTTCCCCCTTGTATATTCTTGGCTTCTTGGTCATAAAGTACTAGACCGTAGATGTGTGGGTTTACTTCTGGGCTCTGTCTTCTGTTCTGGTGATCTGTGTTTCTGCTTTGATGCCAATATGCCAGCAATCAGTAGAGCTTTGTCATAGAGTTTGAAATGAGGGAGCACAGATTTTTATGCATTTTGTACCCTTCCATTTTACTGAATTCATTCAATAGTCTTTTGTGGTTGTGTTTAGGGTTTTCTGCATATAATATCATGTCATCTGAAAAGAGTGACCTTCACTCTTGTTTTCCAGTTTGGATGCCTTTTATTGATTTATTTTTCTTGTGTAATTGGCCTGGCTAGGATTTCCAGTATTGCAGTGACGCTTGGCCAACGTGGGTCTGAACTGGGCAGTCTGCTTATTACGTGGGTTTTTTTCAGTAAATAGACGTTGCTCTAAATGTATGGTCCATAAGGTTTTTCTTTGTTATTTCTTTTCAGATTTTTATTTAAGCGTTAGTTAAGGTGGCCTTATAAGTGACCCACTGCCACTTTACCATGAGCTCCGAGAAGGATGGGTCTGCTGCGGCGCAGGGTGGCTGTTACGCTGGGGTCAGGAAGGAGGAGGAGAATGTTCCAGCAACCCTTTCGTGACACGCACGGCCTGCCCCACAGCCCCTCAGTGTGGTTCCAAGAGAGGGAGGTGGTCCTGGGCCAGCTGACCCCTGTTTCCTTCCACCTGTAGGTGTGAAGAAATAGCGGCACTATGAGCTCCTCCGGATGGCGTACGACATCACTGGTGAGAGCCCAGCTAGTGTGCCCGTGGAGGTGCTTGTNGTCAAGGCTGCTAAGCTCCAGGTGCCACTAATCCTCATCCTACCTACTACAACTTGTGGAAGCAGCAGGCCCTGGCGGGCAAGCCCAGTACAGGTACAAGGCAGTGGCACATAGGGAGGCAGGTCCACACCTGCACAATGTGGTCACCGGTGGCGCAGAGTGCCATGTTCATGCCCGCTGCCCGGCAATGAGACTCGCCTCGCCAGCCAGGTGAACTGCCCCAGGCTGGAAAAGCAGTGTGGGTGAGAGTCCCAGCCTCGGAGTCCTGAATGCAGTTCCTTACTCCTTGAGGACAGCCCTGGGGTCAGGG
>NW_023180052.1:0-1139 GCF_002007445.2 Ailuropoda melanoleuca | reverse complement strand
GCTTCCAGTGGAGGAGCCTGATGTGGGGCTTGATCCCAGAACGCCGGGATCACGCCCTGAGCCGAAGGCAGAGGATCAACGACTGTGCCACTCAGGCGCCCCTAATTGAATTTAAATTTTAAAAGATGTTAGAAAAAAATGAGCCATGAACCATTAACCAAATGCAAGCAAGATGATAAGCTCCACTGACAAAATATTCTGCATCAAAACCAAATGGCCCCATCCAAATTGTGCTTTATCTTTACAGATGACCTTGAACATCGAGGGGTTGAACTCTGTGCCTGATGTTCCTTGATAATTTTATGATAAATACAGTACAGTACTGTAAATATATTTTCCTTGTGGGTTTCTTAATATTTTCTCTAGCACGCTTTATTGTAAGAATGAGATGTAATACATAGGACATAGAAAATACGGGTTAATTGGCTACGTTATCAGTAAGGTTCCTGGTCAACAGTAGGTTCTCAGTAGTTAAGTGTTTGGGGACTCAAAATTGATACCTGCATTTTTGACTGTGCAGGGGGTCAATGCCCCTAATCTGAGCTGGTTCCAGGGTGAAGTGTATTAGATTTCTTCTCACATCCTAGTTAGAGTGTAAATGAGTATACATCTGTTGGGCTGAACCCAGAAAACAGATTTCCATCTGGGTTCATCAGGTTACAAGACCTACTCTCTCCACACTCCGCTATGTATTTTTCCAAATTCATTGTTTCAGCAGAGAAGAGGATCACAGATACTTTAGTTATTATTTATTTTGGCTTTCTTTTCTCAGAGAGTCTAATTTCATTCAGAAATCACCAAAAAGGAAGCTATTGTTCATCAAGGAGAAAAAATTACATAATCTCGGTGACATCTATCCTTGGTAGTTTATGGATCCCATGATACTACTTTGAAAGGGTGGCTTGAGGGGCATCTGGGTGGCTCATTTTGTTGGGCATCTGGCCTTCGGCTCAGGTCATGATCTCGGGGTCCCGGGATCGAGTCCCGCATCGGGCTCTCTGCTCAGCGGGGAGTCTCCTTCTCCTTCTTCCTTTGCACCTGCCCCCACTCATGCTCTGTCTCTCAAATAAATAAATAAATAAATAAAATGTTAAAATAAATGGTGGCTTGAGAAAGTCCTCTTCTAAATCAGCACATGA
>NW_023180051.1:0-1910 GCF_002007445.2 Ailuropoda melanoleuca | reverse complement strand
AATTTATTTTGAAACACCCTTCAGAACTCCCCAAACAAATCTATTGAGATATTTAGACAATAGGCCAACATGTTGCAACCTCTGGTCTACCTTCTCTCTCTCTGACCCTCCCATTCACCCATTCCCTTTACTCTCTGTCCCTGTCATACTTCGTCCCCCCTAGTCCTCCTTGGACCAGTGAGTGTCTCCCCAGGCAATGGAAGACCTTAAGTGAAAAAACACTGAAGGCTGATTTTTGAGAGAGAAAAAGTAGGAAAGCTTAGCCCAACACAGATGCTATAGGGACTTTTAAAGGACTAATACTGAGTTCTTCTCTCCTGCCTACAGATGAGAAAGACAATGTGAAGCCCAAACTGATTTTGGAGAAGCTAACATATAGAACAGATCTTGGTCTGGTAACATTTGGGAAGATTCTTGTCATTCTCTGTAAAGGGAGGCACAGGAAGCTCGCAGAGAGTCTCATTGTTTGTATTCCTAAATCATCACCACAGCACTAACCCTAACATGGTTTAGTGTCTTCAGTGCTTGGCACTAGTTAGAATGTCACACAGACTTGTTTGGGGCAGTGAGNTTAGTGTCTTCAGTGCTTGGCACTAGTTAGAATGTCACACAGACTTGTTTGGGGCAGTGAGGTTCCAGGTTACTGCAGGGCAAAGAGAGAGGCAGTGGGCTAGGCCTGAGGAGTAATGGAAGAATCTAATACATGAACACTGTCTTCCTTTTTTTTTTCTTTTTTTTTTCATNTTTTTTTTTAATTTTATTTTATTATATTATGTTAATCACCATACAGTACATCCCCGGATTCCGATGTAAAGTTCGATGCTTCATTACTTGCGTATAACACCCAGTGCACCATGCAATTCGTGCCCTCCTTACTAACCATCACCAGACTATCCCATTCCCCCACCCACCTCCCCTCTGAAGTTTTCAGTTTGTTTCTCATAGTCCATAGTCTCTCATGTTTCATTCCCCCTTCTGATTACCCCTCTTTTCTTTATCCCTATCTTCCCCTACCGATCATCCTAGTTCTTACGTTCCATAGATGAGAGAAATCATATGATAATTGTCTTTCTCTGCTTGACTTATTTCACTTAGCATTATCTCCTCCAGTGCCGTCCATGTTGCAGCAAATGTTGAGAATTCGTTCTTTCTGATAGCTGAGTAATATTCNGATTTAGCTATTGTGGACAATGCAGCTATGAACATTGGGGTGCATATGGCCCTTCTCTTCACTACGTCTGTATCTTTGGAGTAAACACCCAGTAGTGCAATGGCTGGGTCATAGGGTAGTTCAACACTGTCTTCCTTAACCAAACTTGCAGCTTGGCCAAGGGGTCAAGTGGTCAATTGGGCAGATACGGGTCTCCAGTATTCTCAGGGAGCTACCTATAACCTATAACCTGACAATCTCTGTAATCCAAGCTATGGCCTCTTTTTATTCTCATCTTGTTTCAAATTTTTTCTTTATTTTTTCTCTCTTTCAAACTTTCCTAAGGAGAGGCAACCATATTGAAGATGTATGGTATGCACCCCTGGCTTAAACCTCGATCTCTAATCTCCGAGTTGTGGAAGTGGGAGGCGGGGTTCAGGAGCACCCATGTGTGTTTCTTGAGTCCACAGTGGACGTCTGTATAGGTATTTTGCTGTGGAAGGGGCACGGGCCTCCAGGGCAGCAGAACTGGGCCTATATCTAGCCTTACCTCTTACTGGCTCAGTGAGCTGGGACCATTATCTTATCTCTTTGTCTGTTTATCCCCCACACCTAAAGAAAGGCAGTCTAATGTAGACAGTAGGAGAGCCCAGACCACCTGGGTTCAAATCACAAATTGGCTACTTTTTAGCTAAGTGCCTTCAAGACACTATGTTACATTTTCTGTGACTTTTAATTAAGAGACATTAATCCAATTCTG
>NW_023180050.1:0-568 GCF_002007445.2 Ailuropoda melanoleuca | reverse complement strand
AAATTTAATTTTAACAAAGTCTAGCTTATTCTTTCTTTCCTGGATTGTGTCTTCGGTGTTGTATCAAAAAAGGCATCATCATACCCAAGGACATTTAAGTTTTCTCTTATGTTATCTTCTAGGAGCATTATAGTTCCATGTTTTATATTTAGGTCATTATATAGGTCGTATTTCTAAATCATAAGCCATTTGAGTTATTTTTGTGATGGGTGTAAGGTCTTTGTCTAGTGTCTTTTTTTTTTTTTTTGCATATGGATGCCCAGTTGTTCCAGTACCATTTGCTGAAGGGACTATCTTTGGTCTATTGTATTGCTTTTGCTTCTTTGTCAAAGATCAGTTGACTATATTTATAGATCAGCATTTATTTTTAACCAATCCACAGAGCTTTCACCTACNTCCACAGAGCTTTCACCTACTCTTCTTGCAAAATAGTAACGTTGGGTACTGTGTTGGAAGGATATGGACGTCAGTAGTTTCAAAAAGTAGAGCTGGATGCTTTGGGGCGCCTGGGTGGCTCAGCCGTTAAGCGTCTGCCTTTGGCTCAGGTCATGATCCCAGGGTCCTGGGA
>NW_023180049.1:0-949 GCF_002007445.2 Ailuropoda melanoleuca | reverse complement strand
TCGTCGTGTTTCACTCAAGGTACCAAAGCACCTTGATTCCTGTTCCACCTTCCATAAGGCCGGCGTGACTGAAAGGGCTTTCCCCTCACACTTTGTTTCTTGATTCTAAAGGATGGATCCTCCCCAGGCCCCTAGACCCAATGTGGAATCGGGGTCCCCAGTGAAAAGGCTGCTGTTCACTGGAGGTGTTTCCCTGGACGCTCTGCTTTATTACCAATGAGAAGGGCGCTGAGTCCTCGAAAATCCTGACCCTTTTCACTCATGCTCCCTTACTCATGAGAGATGATGATCGTTGATATTTCCCTGGACTGTGTGGGGTCTCAGAGACCACTATGGGGCACTCTCATCAGGCTTCCGCGACCACTTTCCCTCAGGTCTCCCTATTCACAAAGGGTGATGATAGTGCTAAGACGGTCCCTGTACGGTGTATGTTTTTGGACTCTTTGTTCCATTCCCACCAGCAGTTTTCATAGGATTTTCCCAGGAAGTAAACATTTCGTTGGAGGCGGCTGTTTGCCAAATTGTGTTTCTCATTGCTGTGTTCGTCTTGATTCTAGTTCCACCTTCCATAAGGCTGATGTGACTTGAAAGGCTTTATCCTGACACTTTGTTTCTTGACTCTAAGTAGTGTCTTTTTCCCAGGCCCATACACACAATGTGGAATTGGGGTCCCCATTGAAAAGGCAGATGTTAGGTAGAGGTGCTATCCTGGACGCTCTGCTTTATTACAAATAAGAAGGGCACTGAGTACNGGAGGTGTTCTCCTGGACGCTCTGCTTTATTACCAATGAGAAGGGCGCTGAGTCCTCGAATATCCTGACCCTTTTCATTCATGTTCCCTTACTCACGAGAGATGATGATCGTTGATATTTCCCTGAACTGTGCGGGGTCTCAGAGACCACTATGGGGCACTCTCGTCAGGCTTCCGCGACCACTTTCCCTCATGTTT
>NW_023180048.1:3223-6334 GCF_002007445.2 Ailuropoda melanoleuca | reverse complement strand
GGGATGATGAGGGCCTCGCTCTTAAATGACCCCTCCCTGGCTGGTGCTCCCCCTCCCTCCTCCTCTCCCCTTCAGAGAGCAATCTCATCCAGCAGTGCCTGTCTTCAACTCCAAGAAAATCACTCCTTATCANAGCGGGAACCCAGGGGATGATGAGGGCCTCGCTCTTAAATGACCCCTCCCTGGCTGGTGCTCCCCCTCCCTCCTCCTCNCCCCTCCAGAGAGCAATCTCATCCAGCAGTGGCTGTCTTCAACTCCAAGAAAATCACTCCTTATCACTGAAACAGTCACACGCTTGGGACGGCAAAAAGGCATTTCACAAACTATTGATCTGAGAATTAATATATTGCTTTTCTCCCAGATGCCACACCTCGCTGCCGTTTTATATATTAACACCCCCCAAAATAGCATTGAGAGCAAAACAACCTTCCAGGCCTTTAATTATGTTTTACGTACTTTGTACTTTTATGCTGTTCTTGCTTTCTCCTCCTCCGAGCTCATTCCTCTTCATTCCAGACTGTTCCCATGCCGTCTCCCACTGCAGAGATGACTCGGAAGGGCACCCGTGGACCCACATTACCCCCAACCGACGGAAAATCCACCCACCCATTTACTTTCCTGTATGCAGAACACCTTAAATGACCCTTGGCTTGTTTTTTTTTTTTCTTTTTTTTCCCTTTAATTCCTGCGGAAAGCATGGCTTAAATCTAGGAGGGAAATGTTCCCATCTGTAGGCTGGTAATACGCATTCAACAGTTTCCAATTGCTGGCGCTATGAGATATGGTGATAGCTGTCTATATATCTCATGGGGGAAAGATACCTTGAAATTCACTCTGCCCGGTATTGATGGGGAGGCCTGATGGCAGAAAATGTGCAAAATGACAGTAGGCTCGTGATTACACCAGAGCGGCCGTGAACTTAGGGCTTTCTGTCTAGCCCAGGAGGGCGGCCTCGTGACGGGCCATGGAAGTGCCATCTCGTGCAGCAGGCAGATGTCGGGAAAATGTGCCATCAGCCCAGTCGCCGCAGACCGCTGGGCTCTGTCCACATTTTCCCTTTCCGAGGGGATAGATGACGGTCTCGGAAACTTGACCATTTTCTTTCTCAGTTAATCAACATTAGGGTAATTGGCACATTACATCCATTTTACAGTGTGGCGTATGTGCTCACGGCTCCACATAAATAATGAAGAATTGCAGTAATGACCAGAAATGTATGTGAGCTATTGCACCGTGTGTGTAATGGATGCTTTGTTTGTCTTCGGGGACTGTATTACCAGCATGGAACTGATTAGGCTCGAAAACGCTCCGGGCTACCTGAGGCTTGAAAGGTGTTTCATCAAGCTCAGTCCGTTCCACTCTGCGCAGACCAAAGAGGGGCCCGGTATTTGCTTTCGGTCCCCTGTTTAAAAATGGAAAATATGTAGCCCGGCTCATCCATCACCGTGCCTGCCGATTGCTTTTCCCCTCCCTCTGCTTTTAGAGAAAGCAACTGGAAACACCCGAGTAATACAAATGGCTGAGTTATGGCTGTTTTTAGCACACGATGTTTGAGCGCCAAAGTCAGGGCTCATTAAAAATACGAATGCGGTGGCTTATAGAATTGGCCACTTTAAATAGTGTCATCTACACACCAGTGGTTCTCAAACTGTTTTATAGGAGTCTGGGTTTTTATGAGATATCTCTCAGTATCTGTGTGCATAACACACTCCAGTGTATTTCCCCCAGGTTCAGCTGAGCATGGCATTTGCGAGATCACTCCAGCCCATGAAGAAGCAAGCAGCGCTCCATGACTGATGTGAAGAGGACCTGTCACTTCATCAATGTCGACGCCAGTGTGTGACCGTTACGTGGCGACCAGTTAGAAGAATGAGGTGCCTTTCCAGGCACGTGGTTATTTAATCCTTGTAAGCTTAAGCTTGTGACTACTTTACACTCTATAAAATTAAGCTTCTTGTGGTCTACCTTGAACTCAAGCGTGCGTAAAGTGGAAGATTTGTGTTTCTGACCTTTGATTTTCTTAACCAAAGACTTGTGTCCATTGGAAATGTTCGCCCTGAAATGGTCGAGTTCAGGGCGTCTTAGATCACAGAGAAACTTGGCAACTGCGAATCGAGGACTAGCTGGGGGAACAAATAGGAGAGAAGGGAACTTTGCAGGGAGCAAGGAAGGGAGGCTGATAGCAGGTGGGAAGAAGGACAAATTGCCCCAGGGGGTGATCAGACAGAAGCAAATGCGGGAACGAACCACAGGGCTCAAAACACCAAGCCGAGAGATAAACTCACCCCAAGAAGACACAAGACACAGTCGGGGTAGAAAGGTTGCACTTGGCATGTTGTCTGAGACACCCACGTGGGAGTTGCCAAGAGGGATCATGCACGGAGCAAAATCAAAACCAAACAAGAACCACCAAACAGCCAAAGGCACACACGTGTGTGTGCACACACACACACACGTGCCAGTTTCGTATTCCATATTTACACTACTTTTTTCAGCACTGACTTTTGTTTTAGGCGATGCCAAGATTAAATTACGACGTGCTAATGGCCCACCCAATGGTAAAGGACTTGACCAACCCAGGAAATACATCAATATTCTATTAATAACTATGGAGATCCATCGGGCCTGCCTAGATCACCACGGGCACAGCTCGTTTATTTAGAGTGTGGCATTCCAGCCCTTCAGGACATGTCCCACCCCCAGCAGTAGCACCGGCATACGTGACAGCCAGAGGGGATCATTCGTAAACACTATCCTACTTCAGCGTTAGTTGCAGTTACAACTATATCACGATCAGTAATAATCGTTATTTGCTCGGGTTTTGGTTTTAAAACAATGACCAGTTATAGAGAGGATGAACGTCAGTTTTAAAGATATTATTCAGATTGGGGAAAATATTTCACATGTGAACGAAAATGTGTACTTAATGACATAAATATTATGGCCCGCGATGTGCACCGTTTCCCTGTTTTAAATTTTAAACATAAATGACAACGCCGAGTGGCCACAAGAAATGGCAGAAATGAAGTGATTCCAGTTATTTTGTTCTTTATAATTACGGTGCTATTGATATTCATGAGAAATCTGCTGTTTCAAGACAAAAGTATGCAG
>NW_023180048.1:784-2990 GCF_002007445.2 Ailuropoda melanoleuca | reverse complement strand
CGCCGGGATCACGCCCTGAGCTGAAGGCAGACGCTTAACCGCTGTGCCACCCAGGCGCCCCAGAAACTTTTAGATTTTAAAGNCAACGATTCTGAACCTTTAGAAACTTTTAGATTTTAAACAGCTTTATTGAGATACAATTTGTGTGCCATAAAGTTCACCTATTCAAAGGGTACAATTCAATGGTTTGATTGAATGGTACNAAATGGCAGAAATGAAGTGATTCCAGTTATTTTATTCTTCATAATTACGGTGCTATTGTTATTCATGAGAAATCTGCTGTTTCAAGACAAAAGTATACAGTGTCGCGGGGCTGGAGAGGGGATCCAGTCTCAAATGAGCTTCAACGATTCTGAACCTTTAGAAACTTTTAGATTTTAAACAGCTTTATTGAGATACAATTTGTGTGCCATAAAGTTCACCTATTTAAAGGGTACAATTCAATGGTCTGATTGAATGGTATTGATCTCCACAGAGTTGTGTAATCATACCGTAGCCTAATTTGAGAACAAACCCTGTACCCACTGGGAGTCATTCTCAGCCCCCTACTCCCAAGCTCCTCCTCCACTGCCCTTCCCTACCCACCTCCCCACTAATCTACTCTATTTCTCTTTCTATTTGCCTATTCTGAACATTTTCTACAAAAGGAATCACACAATAGGTGGACTTTTGTATCTGGCTTCTTTCCTTTAGCGAAAGGTTTGCAAAGTTCCTTCGTGACGTGGCATGAATCAGTATTTTATTCTTTGTGTTGCCAAATATTACTGATTTCTCTAAATGCTCCATATTTTGTTGGTCTCTGTATCGGTTGATGGACATAGAGGTGGTTTCCACTTTCGGGCAACTACAAGTAAGGCTATGAACATTTACGTACGAGTTTTTGTGTTGACATCTGTTTCCTCTCACTTGACTAGGTGCCTAAGAGTAGGATTTCGGGGTCACAGGAAACTTGAGCACCTTGAGGAACCCCCAAACTGTTTTCCAAAGCAGCTGCACCATTTCCATTCCCGCCAACAGCAGATGAGCATTCTGATTTTTCCTTTTCTTGCCGACACTTGTCTGTCTCTTCTATTAGAACCACTCAAATGGGTGCGAAGTAGTATCTCATTGTGGTGCTGATCTGAGTTTCCCTGATGACTAATGATACTGAGCATCTTTTCATGTGTTTTTGGCCATTTTGCATATCTTCTTTAGAGACATGTCTATTCAAATTCTTCAACCATTTAAAGCATGGGGTTGACTTTTTTTTATTATTGAGTTGTAAGGGCTCTCTATGTATTCTGGATACAAGTCCCTTATCAGATTTGTGATTTGTAAACATTCTCCCTCATTCTGTGGGTTCTTTTCACTTTCCTGATGGTACACTGTTTGCAGGAGAAAATGTTTATTTTGATGTGGTCCACTTGATCTCTTCTTTTGCCACTTTGTGCATTGGTGAAATACTTAGAAATAAGTGACTAACCCAAGGTCACAGATATTTACTCCCATTTTTCTTCTAAGAGGGTCATAATTTCAGTCCTTACATTTAGGTCTGTGATCCACTTTGATGTAATATTTGTGTATGGTGTGAGGTAGGGGTCTAAATTCATTCTTTTGCAGGTGGACCTCCATTTGTCCCAGCGTCATCATTGAAAAGACAGTAATTTCCTCACTGAATTGTCTTGGCACCTTTGTTGAGAATCAATGGTCTATAAATCAGGGTTTATT
Organism: Ailuropoda melanoleuca; assembly: GCF_002007445.2. Lineage (NCBI taxonomy): Eukaryota > Metazoa > Chordata > Mammalia > Carnivora > Ursidae > Ailuropoda > Ailuropoda melanoleuca. The sequence continues at coordinate 1,283 of NW_023180048.1, read as the reverse complement.
TTTGGAGTCTCAATTTTATTCCATTATGTATATGTCCATCCCTAAGCTAGTACCACAATATCTTGATTACAGCAGTTTTGTAGTAAGCTTTGAAATCACTAGGTGTGAGTTCTTCAACTCTGTTCTTCATTTTCAAGATTGTCTTGGCTATTCTTGGCCCCTTAAATTTCCATATGAATTTTAGAGTCAGCTTGTGAATTTTTGCACAACAGCCAGTGGAGTTTTTGATAGAATTGTGTTAAATCTATAGATCAGTTTGAGGAGGATGAACATGGCATGTCTTCCCATTTATTTAGATCTTTAATTTCTTTCATTGATATTTTTATAGTTTTCAGTGTATAAGTCTTCATTCCTGTTAAATTTATTCTGTTTAAAATAGATTATTTATTTGAGAGAGAGAGAAAGAGAGCACGCATATATGCTTGGGGGGAGGGGCAAAGAGAGAAGGAGAGAGAGAATCCCCAGGCAGACCCCCTGCTGAGTGTGGAGCCCAACCTGG
>NW_023180048.1:0-704 GCF_002007445.2 Ailuropoda melanoleuca | reverse complement strand
TCTTTAATTTCTTTCACTGATATTTTTATAGCTTTCAGTGTATAAGTCTTCATTCCTGTTAAATTTATTGTTTAATAAAGATTATTTATTTGAGAAAGAGAGCGTGCATATATGCTTGGGGGGAGGGGCAAAGAGAGAAGGAGAGAGAGAATCCCCAGGCAGACCCCCTGCTGAGTGTGGAGCCCAACCTGGAGCTCGATCCCAGGACCCCGAGACCATGACCTGAGCTGAAACCGAGAGTTGGCTGCTTTACTAACTGAACCACACAGGCGCCCCTGTTAAATTTGTTCTTAAGATTTTATTGCTTTTGATGCCATTGTAAGTGAATAGTTCTCTTAATTTTTCCCTTCATAGTGTAGATAGCTTTGATTTTGCTTTCATATCATTTATTGCTAACGTATAGAAATATGGTTGACTCTTGTATATTGATCTTGTACCTCTCAATCTTGCTGAAATCGTTAATTAGTATTAACAGTGTTTTAGGGGAATCCTTGGGATTTTCCACATACAGGATCATGTCATCTGCAAACAGAGATTGTTTCTCTTCTTCTTCACCTTCTTCCCCTTCTTCTTCCCCTTCCCCTTCCTTCTTCTTCTTCCTCCTCCTTCTCCTTCTTCTTCATCTGGATGCCTTTTCTTTTTCTTGCCTAATTGCCTTGGCCAGGTGCTCCAGCAGAAGTGCTGAGACAAGCCTTCTTGTCTTG
>NW_023180047.1:0-1026 GCF_002007445.2 Ailuropoda melanoleuca | reverse complement strand
AAAATGCAGTTTTTATATTCTCACCTCAAGAAGCTGGAACAGCAACAGAGGGACAGGCCTAATCCATGCACTAGAAAGTAGTTGACCAAGATTAGAGCAGAAATCAATGAATTAGAAAAAAGGAGTACAGTAGAGCAGATCGNCAGAAATCAATGAATTAGAAAAAAGGAGTACAGTAGAGCAGATCGACAGAACTAGAAGCTGGTTCTTTGAGAGAATTAATAAAATTGACAGACCTCTGGCAAGACTTATCCAAAAGAATAGAGAAAGGACCCAAATTAATAAAATTATGAATGAAAAGGGAGAGGTCACAACCAACTCTAATGAAATTGGAAGGATTATTAGAATCTTTTATCAACAGCTTTATGCCAATAAATTAAGCAATTTGGAAGAGATGAAGGACTTCCTGGAAACCTATAAACTTCCAAGGATGAAACAGGAAGAAATTGATTTCTTAAACAGGCCAATTAATTATAAAGAGATTGAAACAGTGATAAACAAACTTCCAAAAAACAAAACTCCAGGCCTGGATGGTTTTCCTGGGGAATTCTACCAAATATTCAAAGAAGAAAAAATACCTATTCTCCTAAAGATATTTCAAAAAATAGAAACAGAAGGAAAGCTACCAAACTCAGTCTATGAGGCCAATATTACCTTGATCCCCAAGCCAGGCAAAGATCCCACCAAAAAGGAGAATTACAGACCAATTTCCCTAATGAATATGGACGCCAAAATTCTCAACAAGATCCTGGCTAATAGAATCCAACAGTACATTAAAAGTATTATCCATCATGACCAAGTGGGATTCATCCCTGGGACACAAGGATGGTTCAACATTCGCAAATTGATCAGTGTCTTAGATTTTATCCAGAAGGAAAGAGCAAAAAATCATATGATTCTCTCAACTGATGCAGAAAAAGCATTTGACAAAATACAACATCCTTTCCTGATTAATACCTTTCAGAGTGTAGGGATAGAGGGTACATTCCTCAATCTCATAAAAACCATCTATGAAAAGCCTACAGC
>NW_023180046.1:695-809 GCF_002007445.2 Ailuropoda melanoleuca | reverse complement strand
AATTGTCTTTCTCAGTGCTGTGTTCGTCGTGTTTCACTCACGGTACCGAAGCGCCTTCATTCCTGTTCCACCTTCCATAAGGCCGTCATGACTTCAAGGGCTTTCCCCTCACAC
>NW_023180046.1:0-170 GCF_002007445.2 Ailuropoda melanoleuca | reverse complement strand
TTCAAGGGCTTTCCCCTCACACTTTGTTTCTTGGTTCTAAGGGCTGGATCCTCCACAGGCCCCTACACATAATGTGGAATCGGGGTCCACAATGAAAATGCTGCTGTTCGCTGGAGGTGTTTCCCGGGACGCTCTGCTTTATTACCAATGAGAAGGGCGCTGAGTCCTCG
>NW_023180045.1:0-926 GCF_002007445.2 Ailuropoda melanoleuca | reverse complement strand
TTCTCCAAAGAAGACATCCAGGTGGCCAACAGACGCATGAAAAGATGCTTAACATCACTGATCATCAGCGAAATGCAAATCAAAACTACAATGAGAGGTCACCTCACACCTGTCAAATGGCTAAAATAAAAAACACAAGAAGCAAAAAGTGTTGGTGAGGATGTGGAGAAAATGGATCCCTTGTGCACTGCTGGTGAGAATGCAAACTGTTGCAGCCACTGTGGAAAACATTATGGATGTTCCATAAAAAATTAAAAATAGAATTAGCATATCCAGTAATTGCCCTACTGGATCTTTACCCAAAGAATCCAAAAACACTAATTCAAAAGGATATATGTATCCCTATGTTTATTGCAGCATTATTTACAGCATTTGCAGCATTTATAATAGCCNATTAAAAATAGAATTAGCATATCCAGTAATTGCCCTACTGGATCTTTACCCAAAGAATCCAAAAACACTAATTCAAAAGGATATATGCATCCCTATGTTTATTGCAGCATTATTTACAGCATTTGCAGCATTTATAATAGCCCAACTGTGGAAGCAGCCCATGTGTCCATTGGTAGATGAATGGATAAAGAAGAAGTGATGTATATATATGTACACACACACACACAAACACACACAATGGAATATTATACAGTGATAGAAAAGAATGAAATCTTGCCATTTGCAATGAGATAGATGGAGCTAGAGAGTATAAAGCTAAGCAAATAAGTCAGAGAAAGACAAATGCTACATGACCTCACTCATATGTGGAATTTATGAAACAAAACAAATGAACAAAAGAAAAAAGAGAAAAACTACAACAGACTCTTAACTATAGAGAACAAACAATGGTTAAAGAGGGGGAATAGTTGGGGGGATGGGTGAAATGGGTGAAGGGGATTAAAAATACACTTGAGGGGCGCCTGGGTGGCACA
>NW_023180044.1:0-621 GCF_002007445.2 Ailuropoda melanoleuca | reverse complement strand
TATTTGACAGAGATAGAGACAGCCATCAAGAGAGAGGGAACACAAGCAGGGGGAGTGGGAGAGGAAGAAGCTGGCTCATAGTGGAGGAANAAGAAGCTGGCTCATAGTGGAGGAACCAGATGTGGGGCTTGAACCCACCACTGTGCCACCCAGGCGCCCCTGTACTTTCATACAAATTTTAGAATCACTTGTCAAGCTTGCCAAAAGACCGGTTGGGATTTACAAAAAGACCGATTGAGATTACATTTATTTATAAATCAGTTGGGGGGCGCCCCATCTCCTCGTCCTAGCTAACGCCGCCATCGGGGGAGGATTGATGTCCCTTCAGCATCATGCAGCTGCCGCCCAGGAAGGTGAGGGTGCAGCTGGGGGGCTTTGGCAGGGATGTGTACAAGGGACGTGGCTGGGGCGCCCCCCTCCCCCTTTCCGCAAGGGGCCCTGACCACCTTCGCCTCGGGCTTGTCACCGGATTGCCGCCTCTTCCAGGCGGGGGCCACGCGAATGAGGTTTCTTTCCCATGAAGGGGTGGCCCAGGCTCATCCCCTCCACCGCACGGGAGACCCCCAGACCTTTCGCAAGAGTTTCCGGTGTGCATTTGTGTGTGCGCTCACGCAGGGCAGT
>NW_023180043.1:0-810 GCF_002007445.2 Ailuropoda melanoleuca | reverse complement strand
CATTCTCCTCCCCGGCAGGCAAGACCATGTTGATTGAGAACCACTGCTTTAAAACACTTCCCCACTCTGCTACGAGGGCATAGCTTTCAAAATATAAATCTGATCATGTTATTTATCTATATGTCCGCATTTCCACGGAAGTCATCTCCGAAGCCCCGTGTCCACCCAGAGAACTGCACCAACAATGAAGTAATGTATGGTATNGAAAGTACTAGAATGCCCTGTCATGTTTCTTTTGTATCTAGAAAAAATTAAGAAAGGGAACTTTACTTTTGGCGGCGAGCTGGAGAGTCCTAGACGTAAATCATTTACATGTCGATGCACAGAGGGATCCTCAGGAACTCCTGTTGATGGGGTGCCTCAGTATTAGCCCCTGGTCTCCAGGAGAAGATCCAGACTTTCTTCGTGTCTGACCACTGAATACCTCTACTGCTCTGAGTCTCCTCGAAGCCCCCAACCTTATTCCGTCACCCCGTACTGCTTGGGACTCCCTTAACTAAATGTGTGTTGTTATTTATTATTGTGTAATTTATTATTGGACATGTGTGTGTTTTGTAGAAAATCTCCTTGTTGGTCCGTAAACACCTTAATAACTGGATCAGTGTCTCTTTCGCCTTAGCATCCTTACGACTAGAATAGTTCTCGATATATAGAGGGACTCAAATGTTCATTATTTTATGAATTAATAAATAAACATAGAGGCAGAGTATTTCTATTATGGTTTCTGTTTCTCTCACAAAGTACAACATAAAGGAAGGTACATAGTTGTCATCCTTTGTAACATGTTCTGGTAAACTCTTAACAATGAAC
>NW_023180042.1:357-2093 GCF_002007445.2 Ailuropoda melanoleuca | reverse complement strand
AGATTTAAAAGAGCCTACATGGTCAACCACTATTCTTGCTGGACTTATATAAGTAATCAGCCTAAGATTTTCGGAAAGTAGACTTATTTTGCAAACAAATTAGTTTAATTAATTAATTAATTAATAAGGCTATGTCTGGTAGAAATGAGGGAAAAATAGAAAAATTATGTTATAAAAATTATAAATATAAAATTATAGAGAGAAAAATAATGTTTCAATACCACACTTTTGTGGATATCAGATTCTAGTACTGTTGTCATAAACTGGACTAGTTCCTGATTTTTTTTTTTTAGCTTCCTCCAATACCTCACTACAGTCTTCTAAACAAACATTTTCAGTTTTTCTTCCACCTTTCTGACTCAGATCATCTGAGAACTAAAACTTCCCTTTTTCCTGAGGCCATGCAAACTGAATATGAACAACTCGATGTAAACTTCAGAGAAATCCCACTAGCTCATACTAGACAATCTTTGTGCTTTCCGTTGCTCTGTGGGCCACTCAAAAAGATCACCAGAGACATTCAAACCAGGAGAATCTGACAGATTGCCACTATCTGCTCTCATGCTATCTGAAGATGCTTCGAGCCCGACATCTAGAAATCTTCTCCACTGGCTACTCTCAGAACTCAGAAACTGATTTATAATTTGATCTAATCATTAACCATTGTTCTTCTTTTGTTTCCATAAAAATGACTCTTATTTAATACTTGATTACTTGAACCACAGCCCTAACTTTGCCAATACACCTGCATTACTGTGTCCTGAAACAAGTTTAACTGAACTGACCTGTCAGGACTAAGGGAATAATTCAATGAGATGGAACAATCTACCAATTCACTAAGAAAAAAAAAATTTTTTTCCAACTCAACTTTTAAGTCGTGAAACTTCCAGGGAAATTTCAAAGGAGGGAACTGTAGGTGGCTAAGGGCAGGCTACCCCAAGATAGACCACTTTGGCATACAGGTTATGACTAGCTGAATATAATCAAGGCCCAAGACTCAGGAAGAAACTTTGACCCCTTTTACCCCAACAACAACTGCCTAAAAGAATTTAGATAAAGGACCTACTTCAGGAAAAGAGCTAGTACCATAGATAACTGCATTATAATATGAACTAGGTAGGGTATACAGGGAGGAACACAGCAATGCCTGTTTCATCAAAGTCCTCTATGTCCCATTGTTTCTGAGTAGCCCAGGAAAAATTTGTTTATCAAACATTTACTCTTCTTTATCTTCCTCTGAATTGTATTCCTTCCCTTTGAAGTCCTAGACTCCTACTCCCTTCTCTTTAGTTCAGGATAACAAATATACCTCATTTTGCCTGTCTTTAGAATCTCATCTCTACGTGGATTACCTGTACACACAAAATTAAGTTTGATTTTCAGCTGTTAATCTGTCTTATGTCAATTTATTTTTTTAAATTTTTTTTCTGTTTTCTTCTGAATTTATTTTGTTTCTTTACATTTCTTTTTTTTTTTAATTTTTTTTTATTATATTATGTTAGTCACCATACAGTACATCCCTGGTTTCTGATGTAAAGTTTGATGATTCATTAGTTGTGTATAACACCCAGTGCACCATGCAATACGTGCCCTCCTTAATACCCATCACCATTCTATCCCATTCCCCCATCCCCCTCCCCTCTGAAGCCCTCAGTTTGTTTCATAGTCCACAGTCTCTCATGTTGCATTCCCCCTTCTGATTACCCCCCCTTTCTTTATCCCTTTCTTCCCCTACC
>NW_023180042.1:0-187 GCF_002007445.2 Ailuropoda melanoleuca | reverse complement strand
TGCAGCAAATGTTGAGAACTCGTTCTTTCTGATAGCTGAGTAATATTCCATTGTATATATGGACCACAACTTCTTCATCCAGTCATCTGTTGAAGGGCGTCTCGGTTCCTTCCACGATTTGGCTATTGTGGGCAATGCTGCTATGAACATTGGGGTGCATATGGCCCTTCTCTTCACTACGTCTGTA
>NW_023180041.1:0-1136 GCF_002007445.2 Ailuropoda melanoleuca | reverse complement strand
GACAGGCCTAATCCATGCACGAGGAAGCAGTTGACCAAGATTAGAGCAGAGATCAATGAATTAGAAACTAGAACTACAGTAGAGCAGATCAACAGGACTAGAAGCTGGTTCTTTGAAAGGATAAATAAGATTGACAGACCACTGGCAGACTTATCCAAAAGAATAGAGAAAGGACCCAAATTAATAAAATTATGAATGAAAAAGGAGAGGTCACAACCAACACCAATGAAATTGGAAGGATTATTAGAAACTTTTATCAACAGCTNGAGGTCACAACCAACACCAATAAAATTGGAAGGATTATTAGAAATTTTTATCAACAGCTTTATGCCAATAAATTAAGGAATCTGGAAGAGATGGAGGACTTCCTGGAAACCTATAAACTACCAAGACTGAAACAGGAAGAAATCGATTTTTTAGACAGGCCAATTAATTATGAAGAGATTGAAACAGTGATCAACAATCTTCCAAATAACCAAACTCCAAGACCGGATGGTTTTCCTGGGGAATTCTACCAAACATTCAAAGAAGAAATAATACCTATTCTCCTAAAGCTATTTCAAAAAATAGAAACAGAAGGAAAGCTACCAAACTCATTCTATGAGGCTAATATTACCTTGATCCCCAAACCAGGCAAAGACCCCCTCAAAAAGGAGAATTACAGACCGATTTCTCTAATGAATATGGATGCCAAAATCCTCAACAAGATCCTTGCTAATAGAATCCAACAGTACATTAAAAGGATTATCCATCATGACCAAGTGGGATTCATACCTGGGATGCAAGCATGGTTCAACACTCGCAAATCAATCAATGTGATACATCATATCAACAAGAAAAGACTCAAGAACCATATGATCCTCTCAATTGATGCAGAAAAAGCATTTGACAAAATACAGCATCCTTTCCTGATTAAAACCCTTCAGAGTGTAGGAATAGAGGGTACATTTCTCAATCTCATAAANAATCTCATAAAAACCATCTATGAAAAGCCTACAGCAAATACCATTCTCAATGGGGAAAAGCTGGAAGCCTTTCCCTTAAGATCAGGAACACGACAAGGCCGCCCGCTCTCGCCACTATTATTCAACATAGTACTAGAAGTCCTTGCAACAGCAATCAGACAACAAAAAGGG
>NW_023180040.1:0-1427 GCF_002007445.2 Ailuropoda melanoleuca | reverse complement strand
ACTGCCCTGCGTGAGCGCACACACAAATGCACACCGGAAACTCTTGCGAAAGGTCTGGGGGTCTCCCGTGCGGTGGAGGGGATGAGCCTGGGCCACCCCTTCATGGGAAAGAAACCTCATTCGCGTGGCCCCCGCCTGGAAGAGGCGGCAATCCGGTGACAAGCCCGAGGCGAAGGTGGTCAGGGCCCCTTGCGGAAAGGGGGAGGGGGGCGCCCCAGCCACGTCCCTTGTACACATCCCTGCCAAAGCCCCCCAGCTGCACCCTCACCTTCCTGGGCGGCAGCTGCATGATGCTGAAGGGACATCAATCCTCCCCCGATGGCGGCGTTAGCTAGGACGAGGAGATGGGGCGCCCCCCAACTGATTTATAAATAAATGTAATCTCAATCGGTCTTTTTGTAAATCCCAACCGGTCTTTTGGCAAGCTTGACAAGTGATTCTAAAATTTGTATGAAAGTACAGGGGCGCCTGGGTGGCACAGTGGTGGGTTCAAGCCCCACATCTGGTTCCTCCACTATGAGCCAGCTTCTTCCTCTCCCACTCCCCCTGCTTGTGTTCCCTCTCTCTTGATGGCTGTCTCTATCTCTGTCAAATAAATAAAATCTTTAAAAAAAAAAAAAAAGTCAGAACACTCTAGACTGTAGGTTAAAAAGAAGGCAACAGGAGGAGGATTCTGGGAAGATGGTAGAATAGACCGCCTCAGGAATCTGTCTCCCCTTCTAGAGGATAGCTGTTATCCCAGAATCTGCCTGCTGTAACTATTTTGGAATTTGGAGACTGTTGAAANGAAGGCTTGCAACTTCCAGGGGAAGACTTGGAAGAGTAAATTGTCGTTAATTTCAGTCAATTTCAGCTCTTAGCAGATTAGCAGCTGTTCCTCCTCCAGACACATGGCAGGCAGCTATGTGCATGTTCCTGGAGCAGCTTGCACAAGGCTTGTGGAAACCAAGGCGGGCAAAAGGACCCTAGCCTCCAAATACTGGAAATCTCTGTTATGATTGCTATTGCTGCTTCTGATCACAGAGGTGCAGACAAAGAAGCAGGCAACAATTTTGTTTTACCTCCCCCACCTGTTGCAAGCCCCTCTAGCTGAAATGACTTCTAGGAAATTTAAAGAACGAGCACCCTTTTCCTCACCTTCATTTTTTTGCTTTTTTCCCTTTCAGGAGCTAGATATTAAAGACTAGAACATTCAAATGAACAACTATACCATGACTAGAACATGCATATATTGGAAAAATTAGAAAATGATCATGCATGCACAGGGAAAGGCTCAGGGGAAAAAAAAAAACCAACTTGATAAGACCTTAAGTTTAAACCCTCAGGCTGATCCTCAGCACAGGAACAGTGATCAAACAAAAATAATATCAAAAACTAGCAGGGGCGCCTGGGTGGCACAGCGGTTAAGCGTCTGCCTTCGGCTCAGG
>NW_023180039.1:0-761 GCF_002007445.2 Ailuropoda melanoleuca | reverse complement strand
TGCCTAAGTGGCTCTGTTCTTTGTCAATACACTTCCAATTACAATCTCAACAATATTTTTAAAGAATTTAAAAATTCTAACTTGAAATTTATATAGAAATACACAAATTTAAAGGAATCTGGATGATTAAATCATTTTCAGAAAAAAAAAACCACCACCATTCTGAATGTTTAATCTAGTTAAATTCAAGAATTGGGGCGCCTGGGTGGCACAGCGGTTAAGCGCNGTAGAATACCATTTTAAAACAAAATTTGAAGGGTGCCTAAGTGGCTCTGTTCTTTGTCAATACACTTCCAATTACAATCTCAACAATATTTTTAAAGAATTTAACAATTCTATCTTGAAATTTATATAGAAATACACAAATTTAAAAGAAAAAAAAAACCACCACCATTCTGAATGTTTAATCTAGTTAAATTCAAGAATTGGTATAAAGTTCCCATAATGCATGCTGTGTGGTATTTCATAGGGATAATATTGAGACCTTGAAACCAATAAAATGCCCAGACATAGGCCTACTTATATGAATTTTTTCAAAGATGTCAAGTAATTCAATGGGAAAAGTACAGATTTTTCCAGAAATTACACTGGATCAGTTTGATATCCATAATGAGAAAAAAAATTCTAAACCACAACCTCTCCTCATACCATACACAAAAATTAACTCAAAATAAGTCAGAAACCTACATATTAAAGCTAAATCCATAAAAATTCTTGAAGAAATCTTTTTGACCTTGGGGTAGATCAATATTTATTAGATA
>NW_023180038.1:341-593 GCF_002007445.2 Ailuropoda melanoleuca | reverse complement strand
AGGGACAGGCCTAACCCACTCACAAGGAAGCAGTTGACCAAAATTAGAGCAGAAATCAATGAATTAGTAAAGAGAAGTGCAGTAGAGCAAATAAACATGATGAGGAGCTGGTTCTTTGAGAGAATCAATCAAATTGACAGACCACTGGCAAAACTAATCCAAAAACAAAGAGAAAGGACCGAGATTATTAAAATTATGAGTGAAAAGGGAGAGGTCACGACCAACAACATTGAAATTGGAAGGATTATTAGA
>NW_023180038.1:0-221 GCF_002007445.2 Ailuropoda melanoleuca | reverse complement strand
GGAGAGGTCATGACCAACACCAATGAAATTGGAAGGATTATTAGAAACTTTTATCAACAGCTATATGCCAAAAAACTAAGCATTCTGGAAGAGATGGAGGCCTTCCTGGAAACCTATAAACTACCAAGACTGTCAAGCATTTGACAAAATACAGGCCAATTAACTATGAAGAAATTGAGTCAGTGATAAACAACCTTCCAAATAATAAAACTCCAGGCCCA
>NW_023180037.1:0-1158 GCF_002007445.2 Ailuropoda melanoleuca | reverse complement strand
GCATTGAAGTCACGGGGACATTTCCTCAAATTGTATATGTCGATGAAGGTCAAACCGGGGTGAAAAAAGATTCCAGGGAGTTGTGAAAGGAGAGAGACTTATAGGGAGAAGTCTGTGCCTTCTCTGGCCAGCCAGCCCACCCAGCCCCACGGTCACTCCCTTCTGTCCTATCTGCTTTCCCAGCTGCTGTTGTGGGGAAACATCATCTTGGTAATCTAATGGCGAAGGCTTTGAAGGCAGAAGTTCTGTCTTCCTCCTCTCTTCTGGCCCCATTGTCAGGCTTCTGCTGGACAGGTATTTCAGCAGTTTTATCTAGTTCTAGAAGTGACTTTTGAAGATGTTTACGTGATGGAGACAGTAGAATATAGGCTTTGGGGCTTGCAGTACTTGCATTTAAATTTGAGGGCCACCGCTTAGCGACTGTGTGACCTTGAGCAAATGATTTTATATTCTGAGCTTGAACTTTCTCATCTATCAAATGAGTGAATAAAAGTCTCAGACCCTCAAGGTCGTTGGGGTAAGGCAAATGAGGAAGTAAAACATGCTGCCTGCTCTTGAATAGGTTCATATGTGAAAAGTGCTTGAGTAGTGCCCGCCATGAAAGACGTGGTACAAAAAAGTTACCGGCGATGATGAAGATGATGATTATGATGGTTCTGAGTTCCCAATATGACTAATTTTTCTTTTCCATCTAAGTAATCTAAATTTTTGACATGCCTGACCACCAGCAGGATGCTGTCAGTGGCAATCCAGAGTGAAGGCATGCCCTGGGGGAGCAGCCTGCTTTCACCCAGTATCGACTGCCGTCTGGATTTGTTACTTCCCTCTACGGCTCCTTGCTTCTGGGTCACTCAAGGGGGACTGCTCTCCAGTTTCCTCAGCATGGCAGCAGGTATGGAGGCTGGGGGTGTGGGAGTGAGCAAGGTGACTTGAGGGACAGGTCTGGGTGGCAGCATGGGGGACACGGTTGGTTGGCATGAGAGAGGAGGAACAGGAGGCCAGGACACGGTGCCCTGGGAAAGAAGGGCTCTTTTCGGTGTCTTGCATTGTGAAGCTGGGTCCATAGCTGACCTGGTTTCTTTTTTTTTTTTTTATTTTAATTTCTTTTATTATATTATGTTAGTCACCATACAGTACATCCCTGGTTTCTGATGTAAA
>NW_023180036.1:0-1193 GCF_002007445.2 Ailuropoda melanoleuca | reverse complement strand
TGTTTTAAAATTCCTGACTCCAAAACTGTTTCTGTTTTTTTGTTTTTTATTTTTATTTTTGTTCTTTTTTTCACATTCATCATGAGGCAGGAAGTAAATAGAAACAGTGAAAGGCTGCTNCTGCAGTGAGTCATCTTTAGGATTCATGGTTTGGCCAGCATGGAATACTGAGCAACATTAAAATTGTGGGCAGACATGGAACAGAAGAAGAGTCTCACTTGTTCCACATCTTCATCACTTGGCACTCTTAGTTATTTCCTTTGATTCCTTCTAGATGTGTGATGACGTATTGTTGTGGTTTTAGTTTGCTTTCCTTCATAGCTGTTGGTGTTTGATTTTTTTCATCCTATTATTGCCCATTTGTATACCCTCTTTTGTGTAGTTTTGTTCAAGTCCTTTGCATAACTTAAAATAAGGATTCTGGTTTCCTTATGACTAAGTTATAAATGTTCTTTACATATAATACAGGTGATATAATACAGATATATATATATATACACACACACACATACACACACAAAAATAAATATAAATATACACAATTTTGTGTATACATGTACACAAAACTTTCACCTAGTCCATGGATTGCCTTTTCTTTTTAAAAAAATGGTGTTACCTGATATGCACTGAGTTTTAAAACTTTGACAAATTCCAGTTTCTAATTTGTTTAAGGTTCATGATTATTGTTTTGTATCTAATAAATATTGATCTACCCCAAGGTCAAAAAGATTTCTTCAAGAATTTTTATGGATTTAGCTTTAACATGTAAACTTCTGACTCATTTTGAGTTAATTTTTGTGTATGGTATGAGGAGAGGTTGTGGTTTAGAATTTTTTTTCTCATTATGGATATCAAACTGATCCAGTGTAATTTCTGGAAAAATCTGTACTTTTCCCATTGAATTACTTGACATCTTTGAAAAAATTCATATAAGTAGGCCTATGTCTGGGCATTTTATTGGTTTCAAGGTCTCAATATTATCCCTATGAAATACCACACAGCATGCATTATGGGAACTTTATACCAATTCTTGAATTTAACTAGATTAAACATTCAGAATGGTGGTGGTTTTTTTTTTCTTTTAAATTTGTGTATTTCTATATAAATTTCAAGATAGAATTGTTAAATTCTTTAAAAATATTGTTGAGATTGTAATTGGAAGTGTATTGACAAAGAACAGAGCCACTTAGGCA
>NW_023180035.1:0-628 GCF_002007445.2 Ailuropoda melanoleuca | reverse complement strand
TTTTTTTTTCTTATCTTATTGCTTGACTAGGATTTGCAGTACTATGTTGAAGAGAAGTGGTGAGAGTGGACATCTTTGTCTTGTTCCTGACTGTAGAGGAAAAGCACTCAGTTTTTCCCCATTTAGGATGATGTTGGCTGTGATTTCTTCATATATGGCCCTTATTATATTGAGGTATGTTCCCTCTAAACTTATTTTGTTGAGGGTTTTTATCATGAATGGATGTTGTACTTTGTCAAATGCTTTTTCTGAGTCTGTTGAAATAACCACATGGTTCTTATTCATTCTCTTATTGATGTGATGTATCATGTTGATTGATTTGCGAATATTGAACCATCCTTGTAGCCCGGGGTATACCCCACTTGATAATGGCAAATTTTTTTTAAATGTACTTTTGGATTTGGTTTGCTAGTATTATGTTGAGGATTTTTGCCTCTATGTTTATCAGGGATAATGGCCTATAGTTCNTATCAGGGATAATGGCCTATAGTTCTCTTTTTTTAGTAGTGTCTTTATTTGGTTTTGGTATCAAGATAATGCTGGCCTCACAAAATGAATTTGGAAGTTTTCTTTCCTTTTCTAGGTTTTGGAATAGTTTGGGAAGAATGGGTATTAACTGTTCTTTAAA
>NW_023180034.1:0-1287 GCF_002007445.2 Ailuropoda melanoleuca | reverse complement strand
TACCTAAAATAGGTAACTTCAAACAAAATCTTAAGTGCCAAAATGTACAAAGCATGTAATACTCTGTTTATGTATATGGCATTTCCTTATATAGAACAAACACCCTAAACTAAAGCTGAAAGGTTTAGTAATGGGTGTTTAGAGCTATTATTAGCCTTTCGTAACACCAATTTGCTGTACTATGAAACCACAACTTTTAGACGGATAAAGAAGTAATTGTATCCATAAAATACTTTGATTTATTAACCAAACTCAGTCCAGAGACAGCCCCTAGCATGGCAGAGTTTGAATTCACTGTCAGTTGGAGCCATGTTTGCTTTAGAACCAAGAATGAATTGACTATCCGAAGAAGAAGGAAGGAAGGAAGGAAAGAAAGAAAGAAAAAAGAAAGAAAGAAAGAAAGAAAGAAAGAAAGAAGAGGGAGAGAGAGAGAGAAAGAAAGAAAGAAAGAAAGAAAGAAAGAAAGAAAGAAAGAAGAAAAGAAGAGAGGGAGGGAGGGAAGGAGGAAGGGAGGGATGGAGAGAAGGAGAGAGACGAAAGAAAGAAAGAAAGAAAGAAAGAAAGAAAGAAAGAAAGAAAGAAAAGAAAGAAAAAGAAAAATGCACTACATCTCATATCCCACAGTTTGTAAACTATGATTTGTACCCATGTAATATAGGGCTTGCATCTGGGTCTGTTAAAATTTCAGGCGAGGGAGGGTCTTCATAATAAGCCAATTAAAACTCCTGGAATTGTAGTCAGTTTATCTTGACAGATGGTTATGGCACTGCTGGAAATGGTTTGCAGACATGAGAGTAGAATTCCAAAGCCCTATTCATTTGCTGAATTCCAATGGATGGTGAAGAGGTCACTTTTAAAAGGTGACTTCAGAATGTTTTCCAGCACTTCATGTCCAGCAAAAGGAAGGTAAGAGTTTATGAATGTCACCATTTATCTTCTAGGGATGATATTATAATCTATGAGTGCTAAGAGAACCCTTAGAAGAGACAGAAAAGAATGATACTTTTAAGTGCTTGTATCACACTCAGTAAAGCCTCAAGCAAGACCAAACAAAATTAACTGCCCAGAAAAACTTATTTCAGGAGAAGAGAGTCCAGATAGTCCCAAATAAAACTATAGCCTTGGACATGCCTGTCAGGGTGGTAGGAGTTCCTTGACCTGAGGAAGGAGGATTCACATAAAGGGGCTGACCTGCCACAAGCAAAAGATGAAAGGTTATTTTTAAAGATGAAATTCTCTCCCAAGGGGAAGAGACATTTGTATCTTAGCCAGGCCGACATGTCTCTG
>NW_023180033.1:0-757 GCF_002007445.2 Ailuropoda melanoleuca | reverse complement strand
TTACATCGGAATCCAGGGATGTACTGTATGGTGATTAACATAATATAATAAAAAAAATCATTAAAAAAAAAAAGGAAGACTGTGTTCACGTATTAGATTCTTCCATTACTCCTCANGTATTAGATTCTTCCATTACTCCTCAGGCCTAGCCCACTGCCTCTCTCTTTGCCCTGCAGTAACCTGGAACCTCACTGCCCCAAACAAGTCTGTGTGACATTCTAACTAGTGCCAAGCACTGAAGACACTAAACCATGTTAGGGTTAGTGCTGTGGTGATGATTTAGGAATACAAACAATGAGACTCTCTGCGAGCTTCCTGTGCCTCCCTTTACAGAGAATGACAAGAATCTTCCCAAATGTTACCAGACCAAGATCTGTTCTATATGTTAGCTTCTCCAAAATCAGTTTGGGCTTCACATTGTCTTTCTCATCTGTAGGCAGGAGAGAAGAACTCAGTATTAGTCCTTTAAAAGTCCCTATAGCATCTGTGTTGGGCTAAGCTTTCCTACTTTTTCTCTCTCAAAAATCAGCCTTCAGTGTTTTTTCACTTAAGGTCTTCCATTGCCTGGGGAGACACTCACTGGTCCAAGGAGGACTAGGGGGGACGAAGTATGACAGGGACAGAGAGTAAAGGGAATGGGTGAATGGGAGGGTCAGAGAGAGAGAAGGTAGACCAGAGGTTGCAACATGTTGGCCTATTGTCTAAATATCTCAATAGATTTGTTTGGGGAGTTCTGAAGGGTGTTTCAAAATAAATT
>NW_023180032.1:9151-9358 GCF_002007445.2 Ailuropoda melanoleuca | reverse complement strand
CAGGACGATAGCCCTGATGAATCTAGCTAATAGGATCCAACTGTAATCCACCAAGACCAAGTGGAATTCATCCCTGGGATGCAAGGGTTGTTCAACATTAGCAAATCGATCAGCGTGATATATCATATCAACAAGAAAAGAATCAAGAACGATATGATCCTCTCAACTGATGCAGGAAAAGCATTTGACAAAATACAGCATCCTTTC
>NW_023180032.1:0-946 GCF_002007445.2 Ailuropoda melanoleuca | reverse complement strand
TCAAAAGAGTCAGAGCCTAAGGTCACCTCATAGGCCTATTAAGATTTTAAGTTGTTGAAGCTTTCCCTAAAAAGGGAAGAAGTACTTTCCCTTGGCAATATTCTTGGATTTTTAAGAGCATCTTATATTTCATCAATAATTTTTAAAAGTAGTAAAAATATGAAAAAAAATTGTGAAAGCTTTTAGAATAAACGAAAATAAAAAAAATATTTATGGTTGCTTGCAAATATAAATACATTTATATTTGTATGTTCTCTGACATTTTTTTCAGAAGAATTTTGAAGTCCACAGTCATTTTTAAGATGGATTGCAGATCTATTTGTTTTTTTTTTCCCCCAACTTTGTTCAGGTAAAAATGACAAATAAAAATTGTATATGCTTAAGGTGTAAAATGTGATGATTTGACATATGTATACACTATTAAATGAATACCGCAATCAAATTAATACATCCATCACCCAATTACCTATTCTTAGTGTGTGGTGAGAACAGTTAAGGTTTATTCTCATAGCGAAATTCAAGTATATAATTTAGTATCATTAACTATAGTCATCATGCTGTACATCAGATCCCTAAAACTTATTCATCTTATAACCAAAATGTTTGAATACTTTGAACAACATCTCCACATTTCCCTAAGCCCCCAGCTCCTGGCAACCACCATTTTGCTGTCTACTTCTATGACTTCAACTTTTTTAGATTCCATATATAAGTGAGATCATATATTATTTGTCTTTCTGTATCTGGCTTATTTCACTTTGCAAAACGTCCTCCAGATTTACCCAATGTTACAAATGGCAAGATTTCCTTTTTTTTTAATGGCTCAATAGCATACCATTGTAAATATATATATCTATCTATATCTATATCTACACACACACACACACACACACACACATACACCACAGTTTCATTGTCCATTCATATGTCCATGGTGAGCCTGTTA
>NW_023180031.1:0-1804 GCF_002007445.2 Ailuropoda melanoleuca | reverse complement strand
GGCTGCACCGAGGGGAGGCGGGGAGCCCCTGCAGCTTTGCAGAGTCCGTGCTCCTGTGATTGTTTAGTCTGGGCCAGGCTTGAGCCCTCCAGCTGCTTGTCGCCACCCTCGCCCATTTGGTTACTTTTCAGAGAATTTGTTTCCAGCCCAGCCATAAGGTTCCGCCTGCTTTTCCCACGGGGCGGCCGAAAAGAAGTTGGACTAGTCATCGCCCCCCACCCCCAGCGGAAAAGGAGAAATTAAGCGCCCCGCCAATCCTGCCCCGCCTCTCCAGCGTGGGGCGGGGGCAGGAGGCAATCGTGCTGCCCCGGGAGAGCAAGAACCGGGCAGTGCGTGGCGTGTGCACCGCGGTCGGGGCTTGGGGTGGGAGTGACGGGTGCTCTTGGCGTGTCAGCGGCTCCCCCCTGCACCCTAGGAGAACTGTTTCACTGTCCTCTTCCCCAGGGTTCCCAGGGGCTGAGGCTGTGTCCTTGTCTTTTTAATCCTGCAGATGGTTACTCAGTGTCTACTCTGGGCATTGGGTGGAGAAGGCTGTTCTGTCCTCCCCTCGTGGGCAAACATTTGCCGAATGCCTAACTCTCTCGTGTCTGCTTCTTTTTCTCTTTCTTAATCCGGGTTTCTCCAGTTAAGTGACTCTTTTTTCTTTCACACGTGTACCCCCACCTCTCCAGGTTAGCCCGGCTCCAGGGCGGCAGGCATTCCAGGCCCATTGGAACCTGGAACCCTGGGGTCCAGGCCTGGCTGGCGAGGCACTGGACAGCTTGCATTTGCTGTTCTGTTTGAAGTGGAGCCGCCACGGGGACCGGCTTGCTGGGGTGGCTTAAAAGCACTGCATTTGCGGGAAGGTCACTTTTGCTTTCTCCTTTGTGAGAAAGAGATTGTGATTTGATGCGCTGTCAGCGAGTTGGCATTATCCTGAGACAGTGTGCTTTCTCGCAGCCATTATGGAATAATTTATGTAGTCAATTTATGCACATAATTTCATGATTGTGTAAATTTTGGCTATTATCTATGAGGCATTCCTGTACTCACTTCTGCCATCTATACTCAGCCCCCCTCTCCTGGTGGTTAAAATCTTTGAATCTTTTTTCAAAGAACTAGAAGACAGACTCTTAAAACTCTAAAAAGACCTGCAACACATGTACTGAGCTTGTGCATGAAAAGGAATGACTGGCAGTTTATTTTGCACCTCTTTAATCTGTAATTTTTATACTCTTTTACTTTCATTTAACCTCTTTCAGGATATTTGGCTAGATTTCTCATTAAGTGTCCTCAGGAAACAAAATTAAGTGGCTAATAATGGATTTATGGCCTTTAGGGGAGAAGCAAGCAAGAGGTATATATTCTGACGGGTATTACGTATTTTGCTTAAGTAATTACTTTGTTGTTGTTAAAGTTGCAGTAAGGCCTTCATAATATATGGTATATTTTAGGTGAAAGTTACACAAGAACTGAAAAACACTCAAGTTGAGCAGATGACAAAACTTCAAGCCAAACATCAAGCAGAATGTGATTTACTTGAAGATATGAGGTAAGGTTATAGTAAATAGTTTGAGAACTTTTATATCTTTGTTTCAAAGAACCATTGAGTTACCAAGCCCCAGGAACTGATGATGGAATTTCCTTTTGGATTTCNTTCCTGCTTTAAGGCTGTTAGAGCTTTGACTCAGCTAGAAATTATAACTGGAACTAACGCAATACAAACTTTTTTTTTTTCCCCTTTAGGGGTGGACCCTATAACCTACACATACTATCATGAAAAAACAAGGATCTTAAAAATTTATCAGTCAAATTATAATCATTA
>NW_023180030.1:0-3698 GCF_002007445.2 Ailuropoda melanoleuca | reverse complement strand
GAGCCCAAAGCCAGGTGGACGGGTGGCCGGCAGCAGGGGTCGGTCACGCTGAGGCCCCTGCCCGGGATGTGATGTGGTAGGAATGACACTTTCCCTCGGTGGCCTTCCTCCTCCAAACCCATGACTCTGCTCTCATTAGGAGAGAGACATCAGACGAATCCAAATTGAGGCATAGTCTACAAAACACCTGATCAATGCCCTTCAAAACCGGGAAGGTCATCAAAAAGAAGGGAAGTCCGGGAAACTGCCACTGCCCGCAGGACACGTGATGACCGAGTGTAAGGAGGTCACTCAAGTGGGATCCGGGAACAGAAAAAGAACATTTGGTAAAAACAAGTACAGTCTGAATAAAGTACAGATTCAGTGAGTAACACAGTATCACTATTGGTTTGCGCATCGCGACAAAGGAACCGTAAGAATGTCGGGTGTTAAGCTTAGCAGAAACCGAGGGGGTACGTACGGGATTCCTTCATTCTGTCTGCACAATTGTCCTATAAATCTGAAACGATCCTAAAATGGAAAGTTTGCTTTAAGAGGTGGAACGCCCCTCGAAAAAGTTAGGCATTGATGCCCCCAGGTCAGTTGATCTCACAGAACCACAGATCGCTGGAATACAGGATTGTTTAGGAAAACAAACATAGACACTCGTGCAACACAGACGACGGACCTGGGCGTTCAGAAGTGCATCCTTGGGGTGAAACTGTAAGGAAAACCGGGGAAGGAGTGACCACAAACGTCAAGACGGTGATGGATTCTGATGGGAAGGGAATGGAGGGCACCTTCTGGAGGCTGTGGGCACCCGGGCATGAATTACAGAGCCGTGCTTTCCCACTTTGTGACCTTCTCCGTGCGTGCTACAGGTCACAACCAAGGTCGGGGGGAAACGAGCACAGACAACAGAGAGAATGGGTGAGAATGTTCCATAAGTGATGGCGTACGTCAATCTTCAGACGGAAGAATCCTGAACCCAAGAAAAATTCTTAAAAACAAACAAACCAAAAAAGTAAGTCCCCATCTAGACGCATGACATCAAGGACAAGAGAAAAAGCCAATATAATAAAATGTTGACTTTCTGTCCACTCTGGGTATTGGATTCATGGCTACCATGCTATTTTCGGTGCTTTATTTTGTTAGCTTTTTTAACCTAAAAGCGCCGGGGGGATCCTGTAGGGTCACGTGCAAAATGCCTTATTAAAGATGAGTCACATCGGCGGTCACCTGGGAGGAGAGGTTTGGGGATTGGCTGTCACTAACAGGGCGTGGCACCGTGGGACCTTTGGGACGACCTGGTCCGTGGGTGCGGGGACGCGCACGTGAATATCCAGCCCGCGATGCATTTCGATCCGTGCGCGGCCAGCACCTCGGTGGGCGTGTCCTCAACTTCGACAGGTGAGTTTAACGGAAGTTCAAACGCCAGTGCTCCGCCACAGAGAGGGGGCGCGTATGAGGGACGCACGCTCTGTGGGAACCTGATAGGATGTTTCCCTGCAGTAAACAAAGACACATGGAGCGCGAGGGAAAGGGGTACCTCTCCAGCCTGAGGGTGGGAGGCGCCTGGTCTCAGGAGCCGAAGGGAGAGACACGCCGCCTGCCCGGACTGTCCCCCGCCATCCCTCTGCACCCCGTCTCTCCACCAACCCCCTTGCTTCTCTCCCCAGACACCTGCCTTCTCTTGTCCCCAGACCACAGACCGCATGTGGGTGTCTGTAACTCCGGTGATGCATTCTGCTTTTTTTAAGGAATAGTCAGAAAGAGGATGGATGGTCTTCCGAACTCCCAGGAAAGAGGCCTGAATGGCCGGCCTCCGATCTCGACCCCGAGCTGGCCACGCGGCCGGGGCAGCAGACGCCGTGGGAAGGGCCGTGCTGGTGCAGGTTGAATCTGGGGCCCATCGGCCTTTGCCACGGCAACAGTGTAGCACTCACGGAAATGGCTGCCGTGCACNCCATGCATGAGGGGGGTTAGAACAGAGCGCAGGCTGAGCCCCCACCCGGGGCCACCGCCCCTCGTGATGGCGACAGCCCATGCTCTCCTTCTGGGTCATGACGCTAACCCATCGGTCCGCACGGTGTTCTCTCCCACAAGCCACCTTCATTCCCATGATCGCACCTTCTCCCTTGTATGTTCTTGGGGTTTTGACGTCCAGCCCAGTTTACTGGCGAGAGGACAGGCTCACAGAAGATGAGTGAGCGGCGCACGATCGCACAGTGAGTACGTGGCCAGGACAGGCTGTGGCCCCAGGTGTGCGTGGCGGCGTGGCGATCGGGCCGAGCGTCCCAGCCTGCTCCTGCCTGCTCGCGGGCTGGAGGCTACAGCAGTCCCGGGTGGAGACCCAGGCCCGGATAGCGTGTGTGTACACGTGGCTCCCTCTTCCTCTGGCCGGGACACTCCCAGGACAGACTGCAAATCCTCATGGCCATGAACGCAGCGAGCTCTGTGCTCCAGGACCCCAGCCCCATCCATCCTGTAGGCCTGCGGCTGGTGCAGGCTGGACACTCGGTCCCCGGAGAGTGACACACGCCAAGCGCACACGGAGTGGCCGGGCAGGCAGAGCGGGCAAGGAATCGGTGTCTTCGTTACCGCCTGTCCCTCCCCGCCCCACAGAAGACCTCCTTTCTAGGATGACTTCTGGATAAAGCAAATCCCAGTTCACAAGCACACCGGGCCCCCGTTTATCCACACAAGTGACTTGGGTGCTGGTAGGACCCTGGGAACCCCGAGGACTTACCAGCAGGGACTGGATTCCAACCCAGTCCCCCGACCTCGAGCCCCACTCTGCCCACTGCTGCTCCCTGCTCCCTCGGGACAGGAGGAGAGAACAGGGCCAAGCCGTCCACGGGGTGAGTGACCGGGAGTCCATATGCCGTGGGAGGATGTAGGGACCATCTCAAAGCCTTGCAGACCCAAAATGAGCCTTCCAGAGAACAAAAATCACCCCAAGTCCTGCTCTCTCCACTGTACCCCAACCCAGAAAGTGGGGCCAGTCCATCTTCCTGTCCTGCTCCTAGAAGCTCCCAGCAAGAAAAGAGAAGGGCAGAGTCCAACCGTTTCCAGCTGGAAGTTATAAACTTTTTTTTATTAAAGCATGTAATGAATTATTCTCAGCTTTCGATGCCTTGGTAATTGTCTCTCTGGAGAACCTCATTAAACATTGCTGGATACTTTTGATCATTATTAATAAAAGTGATAACTTGGAATAGTCTTGCATTCCTCAGCCGAGGCTGCAAACCGGAGCCCTCATTACAGTGGATGATTAATGACAGGTGGACATCCCCAGGGAGAAACACCAGGGCTGTCTTGTCTTCCTTCTTCTCGGGAGGCCCCCCCAAGCTGGGGGAGGGGTTTGCCATCCGGAGTCTGACTGTCCATCTGACCGTCCATCTGACCAGCCCTCGCACCCCCACCCCACCCCCTCCAGGCGGTGACTCTGGGGGCCCATTTCCTCCCCGAGCGTCCACTTTCTCTCCCGAGTTGTTTTAATAATTAATGAGGGAGTGAACTTCAAGGCTGAAACAGAAAACGCTCGCAAAACACCAAGTTCTATTATTATTAGACAAGAAATATGGACTCTGGGATTTCTATTCAAAACTCAAAATGGTGAAACTTGATGGGGAGGTTGCTTCTCTTGCCAACATGAGTTCATGGAGCCATCGGGATCAGGGGTCCTGTGTGTTATTAGATATTAGTATCTGTGATTA
>NW_023180029.1:0-726 GCF_002007445.2 Ailuropoda melanoleuca | reverse complement strand
GTATAGCTTGAAATCTGGCAACGTGATGCCCCCAGCTTTGTTTTTCCTTTTCAACAATTTCTTGGCAATTCGGGGCCTTTTCTGGTTCCACACAAATTTAAGGGCTATTTGTTCCAGTTCTTTGAAAAATGTCATTGGTATTTTGATCAGGATGGCATTGAAAGTGTAGATTGCCCTGGGTAGCATAGACATTTTAACTATGTTTATTCTTCCGATCCACGAGCATGGAATATTTTTCCATCTTTTGTGTCTTTTTCAATGTCTTTCAAGAGTGATTTGTAGTTTCTAGAATATAGATCCTTTACGTCTCTGGTTAAGTTAATTCCAAAACAATGTATGATTTTTGGTGCTATTGTAAATGCAATGGATTCCCTAATTTCTCTTTTTTCAGTCTCATTATTCATGTATAGAAAAGCAACTGATTTCTGAACATTGATTTTTGTATCCCACCACATTACTGAATTGCTCTATAACTTCTAGTAGTTTGAGGGTGGAGTCTTTTGGGTTTTCTATATAGAGTACCATGTCATCTGTGAAGAGAGACAGTTTGACTTCTTCTTTGCCAATTTGAATGCCTTGTATCCCTTTTTGTTGTCTGATTGCTGTTGCAAGGACTTCTAGTACTATGTTGAATAATAATGGTGAGAGTGGGCCTCTTGTCGTGTTCCTGATCTTAAGGGAAAGGCTTTCAGCTTTTCCCCATTGAGAATGATATTTGCTGTAGGC
>NW_023180028.1:0-3554 GCF_002007445.2 Ailuropoda melanoleuca | reverse complement strand
ACATTCATGTTTGGGTAATCTAATTTTGCTAATCAGCTTTTGAATGGAAATCTGGGTGAATTAGCTTTTCATGTCCATTTAGAGTCCTATCTGTAATGTACAGTGTCTATTTCTTGAATTTTCTGGAAAGGCTATTTCTTTCTTTCGTTTGAAAATCTAAATCAGATGACAGTCCTTTACTATGCACATATGTCTTTTTCTTTGACTCACAGAATTCTAAAATATCGATTTCATATAGGGGTCTTAATCAGCAACCAGCATATACATAGAATAAAGCTATAAATCACATAATTATCTTTAGTGTTTTAGGATATTACTATTCCTCTTGTATTACTCAAGTGTTCTGAAAAATCAAAGTACAAACAAAAAACAAGAACATTTTTCATGCATTAAGAAAAACAAAAATCAAAACAAATACTTTGAAATCCTAGTAAGTCCTAAGGACTGTGTTAAGAAATGGGGAACCACTCAGATAGACCATTTACTGCCCATTAGTACCTCACACTCTGCTAAGGATCAAATAATAATCATTTTTCATATTCTTTTGATATTATTATTCATTTTTTAAATTCTAAGTTTACCTGACTCTACCTAAGGATCTAAAACCCCATGAGTTTTCCATATAATGGCCCAGTTTGCCCTCTATGTTAACAACCCTTGCAGTTGTCTGTATCTGCTGAGAGGTTAATTGTTTACTTTACTTTCTTGCTTTAGCTAAGACAGGAAATCACCTATTTAAAGAGAAAACCCTGCTGTTTCTCTTTCTTACTTTGCTCTTGCTCTCAAACTCACTTTCTAGCTCTATTTGATTTTAGAGGGTAAACTTAAGTAAAATCTGGCTGCAAATGAGGAAACATTTCATTTATAAATCATTTCTTTTGAAAAATGACACCTTTTAGCCTCAGTCTTCTTATCTGTGAAAGAAGAGGAAATAATGCCTAGTCCACAAAATCATTTAGAAAACTAAATGAGGTAATACCTATAAAGGGATGTAGATAAGTAATCCAGGAAAAAACATGATCCCAAATGGTAGTTAAAGTCCTTTCTTTTTTGTGGAATTAACTCATTAGTACTTCTTTATTACTAGTCTTTCATTTAAGAAGTTGTGCTATAGTGGAAAGATATTACTTTGAGGATCAGAAAAAAATTTAAATATAGAGATAAAAGTGAATATTCTGAATGCCTACTGTGTTCTCAGCACTGTGAAATGCTTTTCTGGTTCTACCTTTCTCTATGACCTGGGACAAATACCCTATTCATAATGTAATTTAAGTTTGTCTTCAAAATAAATAAGTTAAGAGCAACTTTCATTTCCTCAAGAGCATCCCATGGACACACCTCTACAGGGTGTTAATAAAGATAATTAGAGTGAAAAAGTTTTCCATAGTTAAGTGATTTAGGGAATGATAGATTAAACCAAGTTAAACATTGTTTTTCTTTCTCTTTTATTTTTCCCTTGGATTTGGATGCAGATAGACCTAGATCTGTTTACTGATTCCCCACTTATTAACTACATAAACTTGGCTAACTTTCTTAGCATAAATTTCACTTTGATTATCTTTAAAATAGGGAAGAAGGAATAACTAAAAAATATCGTACAGAAAGGGAAGTATTAGGTAAAATCTCTAAAGTGCACAGAATGGCTAGAAAATAATAAAAGGGTAGTTATTATTGTTATTTCTATTTTAACTAGCCTCATCTCTTCAAAGATGTATAATATTAAGATTTATTTTCCCTCTTTCTTTCTGGAATGAATTAGGCAGCTTTTTTTTTTCTTTCCTTTTTTTGAGAGAGAGGTCGGGGAGCACAAGCAGGGGGAGGGACAGAGGGAACAGCAGAAGGTGAGAGGGAGAATCTCAAGCAGACTCCCTACTGAGCATGGAGCCCCATGCAGGGCTTGATCTCATGACCTGGAGATCATGACCTGAGCCCAAAACCAAGACTCAGATGCTCAAACTACAGAGCAACCTGGGCTCCCCTGGATTAAGCAGCTTTTTAAAAAGCAAGAACAGGGGCATCTAGTGGTTCAGTCAGTTGAGTGTCCAACTCTTGATTTCAGCTCAGGTCATGGTCTCAGTGTCCTGAGGTTGACAGTCATGAGGTCGAGCCTCACAGTCAAGCCCTGTGTTGGGCTCCAAGCTAAGCGTGGAGCCTTCTTGTCCCTCTGCCTCTGCTCCTCCCCTTGCTCTCTCTTTATCTCTAAAATACATAAATATATAAAATCTTTAAAAAAATAAAAATAAAAAGCAAGAACACATTCCTGAGAACGTGTGAGATTTTCTTTCCTTCAAGCTTGAAGTCTATAGGTAGCATCTCAGCAGAAGTTGTACAATCACCAAATAAAGCCTGTAACTATTCCTTCTAAAACATCAGCCAGGTAGGAACTCATTTACCTAACAGTACACAGGAGGACAGCTAGCTAGCACCTTATTGGCTCTAAATTACTGATTAAAACCAATTAGTTTCTCACACCCAATTGCATTGTATTTTGCCCTGTACAGTTTAGTGCATAAACATGTAGATAAAAATGCATGACTAATTAGAGAAGTCTAGAGAAGTCCTTTTTTGTAATTTAGAATATACAATTCTATATTCAAATATTAGAGGTGAATACAAATTTATGAATATTTTTTATAGCTATTATCAGATTAGACAATTCTAAAAAATGATTAGAAAAATACTTAAGCAAAGTAGCATTATTGGAATGCACACATATCTCTCACAATGACTATATTGAAANGATTTTCTTTCCTTCAAGCTTGAAGTCTATAGGTAGCATCTCAGCAGAAGTTGTACAATCACCAAATAAAGCCTGTAACTATTCCTTCTAAAACATCAGCCAGGTAGGAACTCATTTACCTAACAATACACAGGAGGACAGCTAGCTAGCACCTTACTGGCTCTAAATTACTGATTAAAACCAATTAGTTTCTCACACCCAATTGCATTGTATTTTGCCCTGTACAGTTTAGTGCATAAACATGTAGATAAAAATGCATGACTAATTAGAGAAGTCTAGAGAAGTCCTTTTTTGTAATTTAGAATATACAATTCTATATTCAAATATTAGAGGTGAATACAAATTTATGAATAATTTTTATAGCTACTATCAGATTAGACAATTCTAAAAAATGATTAGAAAAATACTTAAGCAAAGTAGCATTATTGGAATGCACATATATCTCTCACAATGACTACATTGAACGAAAACATATTTGAATACAAACATACATAAACACATCTAAATAATTCAATGCTTTAAATTGTATCTTTAATTTTTATTTTTGCATTTTTGATTAAAAACTCCATAATTATAAGTTTTTAAATGCTTTTAGATCTATCTCATAGCAGAATAATTCTTAAAAAAATATACTTGCTAGATTTTTGATCCTTTAAAAAAACAATGCAAAACATACCCGTATGCAATGAGGAGCTTAAAATATTTTGAGCAATGGAATAATTGCTAGAATAAATGCCCAGAAACCCAGATGCCTCATTTGAAGAGAAAAATGAATTTGAAATCATGAATCATATTATGTTTCTTTTAAAATGTG
>NW_023180027.1:591-776 GCF_002007445.2 Ailuropoda melanoleuca | reverse complement strand
GGGAGCGTGAGTGAAAAAGTTCAGGATTTTCGAGGACTCAGCGCCCTATTCTTGGCAATCAAGCAGAGTGTTCAGGAAAACACCTCCAGCGAACATCAGCCTTTTCCCTGGGGACCTTGATTCCACAGTGCTTGCATGGGCCTGGGAAGTATCCTATCACACCTGCTGTGGCAATGGAACGAAAA
>NW_023180027.1:463-557 GCF_002007445.2 Ailuropoda melanoleuca | reverse complement strand
AGTCTTAGCACTATCATCAGCCTTCGTGACTAGGTATCCATGAGGGAAAGTGGTCGCGGAAGCCTGACGAGCGTGCAAATAGTGGTCTCTGAGG
>NW_023180027.1:0-213 GCF_002007445.2 Ailuropoda melanoleuca | reverse complement strand
GGAACGAAAAGGCCAAAGGCAAGTCCGTCAGAAAAAACACCTTGCAGAGCCAGTCTTAGTTCTATCCTCAGACTTCGTGAATAGGGATCCACGAGGAAAAGTGGTCGCGGAAGCTTGACGAGCGTGCCAACTAGTGGTCTCAGAGACACCACACAGTTCAGGGAAATATCAACGAACATGATCTCTCATGAGTAAGGGAGCATGAATGAAAAA
>NW_023180026.1:0-988 GCF_002007445.2 Ailuropoda melanoleuca | reverse complement strand
TGGTCTACTGGTGACTGTCTCATGTAGAGTGAGTTTTTGTTTCCCGAAGGGCGGACCTGTCAATAGTCAGCAAGGCCAGAGACAATACCATAAGCCAAGGGAGTTGGTAGTTTCATCCGCTTTAGAGATTTTAAGTTTGAGGGTACAGTTAGGTCTGTGAACCTTGCCTGATAACTGGGTGATAGGGACAGTGGTCATTGTAAGGCTTTCATTAAGACTTGTATGATTTGTCCAGGGAAGTGGCTGCCTCAATCCCTGGGGATTATGGAAGGTGTACCCCAAGTGGGAAACCTAGTTTCTAACATTTTCTTTGCTACTAAGGGCGTCAGTCTTGTGGCAGGGAAAGGCTTCAGCCCATCCAGAAAACATACGGTGATAACAAGAACATTTTGATAACCCCTATGAAGTGGCAATCGAGTGAAGTCCATTTGCAGGTGTTAAAGGGCCCAGAGAGGGGAGGCTTGAGGCCTCTGGGGACAAAAACAGTTTTTCCAGGATTATGGACCTGATAAGACAGACATTGATGGTGACCTGTTTTTGAAGTTTTGTTGAATTCTCCCCACCAATGTTTATTTATAATTTGAGTCATCTTAAATGCACCTTGGTGGGTAAAGGATGAAAATGGGGCTAGCTGGGGGAGCCTGGAAGAACCAAGCAACCATCTTGATTCTCCCGTAATCCCGACTGTTTATTGAAAATACCACCGTCGTCTGCCTATCTTCGTTTCTCTGAGTTGGGAGTAGACTGCGGCCTTGTTGGTGAGGACATCAGGATGGCAAAAGTCTGGTGACAAGGGGTCATTGCTCGCAGAAACAGAATGCACTTCGTGTCCACATGTATCACAGTCTTTACAGGTTCCATTGCCACTGCCTCTGCACAAAAGTCAGCTCGTGCTTTCCCTGATTGTCAGGGTCAGTCTTTTTAGTGTGAGCCTCAGTTTTGATCACAGCAATTTTATTTTTATTTTTATTTTATTTTTAAAAAGATA
>NW_023180025.1:0-964 GCF_002007445.2 Ailuropoda melanoleuca | reverse complement strand
ACATCTAGAGAAACTAAGATAGACTATACTTTTGGTCATAAAATAAGCCTCAACAAATTTAAAAGAACTAAGATCATACAGAGTATATTCTCTGAGAAGCAGCTAAAGCAGCACAGAGAGGGAAATGTATAGCATTAGATATTTAGGAAAGAAGAGAGTACTCAAATTAATAATCTAATGTCCTTTCTTAAGAAGTTAGAAAAAGAAGAGCAAAATAAACTCAAATAAGTAGAAGGAAGGAAATAGTGAAGATAAGAGGAGAAATCAATAAAACTGAAAACAGAAAAATAAAATAAATAAAAAGTCATTTCTTCAAAAAATCATTAAAATCTCTAGCAACACTGACAAAAATGGGAAGAAGTCACAAATCATAATATCAGGGCTATAGCTACATATCCTGCATCCACTAAAAGGGTGGTAGGAGAATAATAAAAATACCTTTACAGTCACATCTTTGACAATTTAAAAGAAACATCAATTCCTTAAAAACCACTAACTACTAAAACTCAACCATAATGAAAAATACAAACTGAATAGTTAGCCCTATGCTAAGTAAAGAAATTAAATTTGCATCTTAAAAAGCTCCCAAAAGGAAAAAAAAAAGTCAAGAAAAATATCTCAATATCTCAATTCAAAGTATAACCTGAATCAAATTGAGCTGTATTGTTGATTGCAATCCAGAGCTTCATTAGTACAGCAAATCTTTTTAATTAGTGTTTCTTGTTTCAAAAAAATAAAAAAATAAAAAGAGCAAAAACATTTCTCTACAAAAAAGAAAAAAGGAAAGTTGCATTATTGATGTGTTATGTTTTATTTCTTCGTGTTCTAAAGAATAAGAAAGGTGTTTTCTTGATTCACAGGGGAAATCTCTGTATCTGTGAGCTTTGGAAAACATTGTATGACTTAAGTGAGGAATTTTATATTATTGAAATTATCTTGAAATACACTTTAAAAATGTACTTTA
>NW_023180024.1:298-671 GCF_002007445.2 Ailuropoda melanoleuca | reverse complement strand
TCCCCTGTTGGGGGCATATATATTTATAATTGTCATATCCACTTGTTGGATAAATCCTTTAAGAATAATATGGTGCCCTCCTGTGTCTCTAACTATAGTCTTTAGTTTAAAATCCAATCTGTCTGATATGAGAATTGCTACACCAGCCTTCTTTTGAGGTCCATTGGCATGAAAGATGGTATTCCATCCCTTTACTTTCAGTCTGGATGTATCTTTAGGTTCAAGATGGTATTCCATCCCTTTACTTTCAGTCTGGATGTATCTTTAGGTTCAAAATGAGTCTCTTGTAGACGGCAAATGGATGGGTCATGTCTTTTTATCCAATCTGCAACCCTGTGGCGTTTTATGGGAGCATTTAGGCCATTTACATTGA
>NW_023180024.1:0-193 GCF_002007445.2 Ailuropoda melanoleuca | reverse complement strand
TGTTCTGTATCACTCTTGGGGCCGTTTTACTTTTATAGAACCCCCCTTAATATCTCCTGTAGGGCTGGTTTTGTGGTTATGAAATTGGTCAATGACTGATGATTCTGGAAGGTCTTTATTTTTCCATCAATTCTGAATGACAGCCTTGCTGGATAAGGGATCCTTGGCTGCATGTTTTTCTCTGAAAGAGCTT
>NW_023180023.1:0-1730 GCF_002007445.2 Ailuropoda melanoleuca | reverse complement strand
TCATGGGAATTAATCCCAATCATTCATGAGAATTAGTTTTCTGATATTGTTAGCCAGTGAGTACCTTTTTTCTGGAACAAAATAAGAGAGTCATTCTAAGTACGTTTATTTTACTTTCACTAAGTGCGGATCGACTGCTGATTACACACATCTCAACTCCCAGGTATGGTAAAGGGCAATATCAGAACGTCTAATTGCCTTGTATTCACTCTAGATTAGGGAATTAAGTCCTTTTACAGTTTATCAGAGTTCCCAGGATCTTTTCCTCAAAATTAAGAAATAAATTGTTCTCAAGAAGGTATTATGCTTGAGTCTCCTGAGGGAAATACTAACATTTATTAACTATTTTCCTATGTCAGGAATCTCTTCTATGAGTTGCCATTGACAAACTAGTTCAATTTCAGCTTTTCTTTACCTCCTTGTATTTCTATCTCCTCTTCTTTTCAATTTTTAAAAAATATCTTCCNTAAAAAATATCTTCCTTAGCTTAAAAACTCACAGATGCATTGCCCAGCCATGCTTTTTTTCACCTTTTATTCTGGATTGTTCATATTTAAAAGAAATTTCATATAAACATGCAGTTATTCCCAAATGCATCACACCGATATCACATTTTTTGCACAATGAATGGAAATAGTATATCCCAGAACTTGTGAAAAAGGCTGTGAAGTCGTATCTAAAATAATTAGTCAAACTGTGTCGTACTGCCACCCACTGACATTTCCTATGTGTTGTGTTCTCCCTCTTCAGTTTTAAAACTTGCAGTTGCTACCAGTCTATATAAAATCTCTACACTCTTTGAAAATTGATCATATTCATTTATACACTTTTTTGAGCAGACATTTAGCCAGGCATTAAAAGTAATATAAAACTAACACAAGATACGGTTGTTTACCACAGGAATTTGGATTTGCTGGATAATGTATGAACACACCAGCATAATTCCTAAGTGCTCATGTGTTATAGAGAACAATTAATTTGAGATCAGGAAGGCTTTGTGAAGTTTCTGGGAGTGGAGAATCCAAACGGCTACCTAGTTAGAGTGTGGAAGCATAGAGACCAAGGAGAGGTGAGAATTATAGTTGGAAACCCGAGTGTGACTTTTCCAGGGACCAGTGAAGTATCTGACCTAGCTAGAGCAAAGGATCTACGCTGGGAAAGAGTGAAGGCAAAATTGATTACTAGAGCAGGTTGCATTGTGGAGGATCTTAAAAAAGGACATTTTTTTTTCTAAAGAAATCCAAAGATCTATTGTAATCCATTGATGGCTTCTTAGCAGGTGAAATGGTATGTGAAATCAGTGGAATGGTAAAATCTGTGACTTAAGAAGAAATAAATTAAGAGCAGTGTTTATTAATGTATGTTCCCAGGATCATTAATTAATGGGATTACTCCAAAAGGGTCAAGTAATGTCAAATAAATGTGGAAAAAACTGGGGCATTTGACTTCCAAAAGGAAAATATAGAATTTCCCAAACCTATTTGACCAGGGAACCTTTTCTAGGAAAACTGCATGGATCATATATTCTGTATGTATTGATACCAATCTCAGTCTATACATTGACATATAAAGAAATGTCCAGTTCTGTTTTTGTAAATAGGTCACTTGATGTCTAGTTTGATTCTGTGTTCCCAGATTGGTAGAAATTCAGGATCCCCTATTTCCCCCATGAGTGTGTCTGTGTTCTGGAGTCTTCTAGTGCCAGGGAGTTAGGAGGCTGTGAAATGGTG
>NW_023180022.1:0-907 GCF_002007445.2 Ailuropoda melanoleuca | reverse complement strand
GGCATCTGTCTCTCAGAACATTGTTCACGGTAACATTATCGCTAAAAGCAGAGTACAAGCTTCCTCCAGACCTTAAGAAATTTTATCAAACAATGGATTCTCTAATTCTCTAATTCGCAAAGTTACCTAATGCATCCACAGAGAGAAGGTCCCCGGTCATCTCCTTTAGCCCAGCTATCTCAGAGCCACCGAGTTTCCCTATCTGAGCTACAGTTTACTGGTTATGGAGTTGACAGCCCGAGTTGTAAGCCCATAGTTCCAGGAAGGGTTCATGAATCTACAGAAAAAAATGTNTACAGAAAAAAATGCATCATTCAGAAACGAAGATGGTAAAGCTGAAGTCTCTACTTCTAAAAAGTTACTCAACTTTAGCTCAAGACGTCTTGTGATTTGTGTATTTGCCTAAGAATGGCTTCCACCTTGGCTTGCCATTGAGTCTATGGTATTGTTTTCCTCTTGTCCATGTAATTCACAGTTGTCTGGCAAAAACTGAGAAGTCTTTGGGGGAAAGTCATGGTAATAATTCCTCTCTGGTCCAGAAGGAGCTATTTCTCCTTGGTTTGGTGCTGGAAACAGCCTGCCTGTTTCCCTGTGAACGCTCAACCTCTTACCCACTTCTCCCCACAACGAATTAATTCATCTAGAAACAGAGTAGCAATGTTTACTCAGAAATTAAGGAGGAACTCTAAATTCTGGGAATGTAAATGTAGCCAGGTAGGCAGTCCTCCCACCAAATCTGAATTCCTCTTGGCTATGAATAAAAGCCACATTAGAAAAAATTAACTCTAAAAGTTTAAGTGCTTCCTGATGGAAGATTGCCGTTTTTTTTAAAAATTTTATTATGATATGTTAGTCACCATACAGTACATCCTTAGTTTTTGATGTAGTGTTTGCGTATAACACCCAG
>NW_023180021.1:0-1362 GCF_002007445.2 Ailuropoda melanoleuca | reverse complement strand
GAAGATGCTGGAAAGAAGGCACAGAGCAGGAGCACGGGGGCTTTAAGAGTCGCAACGTTGGGTCCAAACTCGCTTCTCAAGAGCAAAAGACAGCAGAGTCACCCCCAGGGGTGAGGGGCCACGCTCCTCGGCTCTTGAGCAAAAGAGCGATAGGTGNTGGCTGAGCCCCTTCTGGCTGAGTTGGGGCTGGAACTGCGGGGATTTACGAGGTTGTAAAAGTCACGCTTCCAGCAAGTCAAACAAATCAGTTTTCAAAGGAGAAGCCATTAGAAGTGGGGAAGGTGGCTGCCGCGTGGCGTGTGTTCGGAAGATGCTGGAAAGAAGGCACAGAGCAGGAGCACGGGGGCTTTAAGAGTCGCAACGTTGGGTCCAAACTCGCTTCTCAAGAGCAAAAGACAGCAGAGTCACCCCCAGGGGTGAGGGGCCACGCTCCTCGGCTCTTGAGCAAAAGAGCGATAGGTGTGTTTTACAATAGAAATTCCAGCATCATCTGTAACATTGTACTCTCGTGGTTAATTCCGTCTGAATTTTCTCTTAGACATAAGCTGCTATGTATGTAGAATTGTAATTGCATTAGAAAAAAAAAAGTTTGTATGTCTTGAGAAGTTATGATAATGAAAAATAGCACCATAAACTCCCATGAAGTCAGAAGAGAGATCATTGGGTTTCCTGCTGCCTCCCTGGCTGGCTCGCTGGCACAGAGATGGATTTACTCCGGCTGAACGGGGCTCATCGGTGTGGCGTGGTACCCATTTCTCCTCTTAATTACACGTCACTGTGCGGTCTAACTTACACGAACACCCAGCGCCGAGCAGCACATCTTCAGGAAGGGAGGGTGAGGTTGAGAAGTGGGAGAATTATTATTATTATTTTAAGATTTTATTTATTTATTTGACAGAGAGAGACAGCCAGTGAGAGAGGGAACACAGACGGGGGAGTGGGAGAGGAAGAAGCAGGCTCCCAGCAGAGGAACCCGATGTGGGGCTCGATCCCAGGACTCTGGGACCACGCCCCAAGCCGAAGGCAGACACTTAATGACTGCGCCACCCAGGCGCCCTGAGAAGTGGGAGAATTATAAACCGTGAGCTGTTTGATGTGCGACCCTGGACAGAGGCAGTGGTTACCTTAAATTCTCACTCTTAGTAGCTAGCGGGGCTGTGACCAGTGAGGACACCGCTCTGAGAACACAGCTAAATGTGGCAGTTTGTCTGTCTGCTTTACTGTCCGTCAGTAATTCTCTTCTGGGTGAGCAGACAAGGACGATTAAACGCACAGGTCTCGCTGTGGGACGGAACAGGCCCCCCAAGCAGCATTTGTGGGCGCGTGCTCGTGTCCCACCAACTGCGGCCCTGAGCAGCCCAG
>NW_023180020.1:0-2576 GCF_002007445.2 Ailuropoda melanoleuca | reverse complement strand
AAAGTTCATTTTTGCTTTTGTTTCCCTTGTCTTTGGAGACGTGTCTTGAAAGAAGTTACTGTGCCTGATGTTGAAGAGGTTACTGTCTGTGTTCTCCTCTGAGAGTTTGACGTCTCACATTGAGGTCTTTCAACCATTTTGAGTTTATCTTTGTGTATGGTGTCAGGGAGTGGTCCAATTTCATTCTCTGCACATAGCTGTCCAATTTTCCCAGCACCGCTTATTGAAGAGACTTTTTTTCCATTGGATGTTTTTTCCTGCTTTGTTGAAGATTAGTTGACCGTAGAGTTGAGGGTCCATTCTGGAGTCTCTGTTCTGTTCCATTGATGCATGTGTCTGTTTTTGTGCTAGTACTATGCTGCCTTGGTGATCACAACTTTGTAATATAGCTTGAAATCAGGCAATATGATCCCCCCCGCTTTGTTTTTCTTTTTCATCATTCCCTTGGTGCCTTGGGGTCTTTTCTGGTTCCATACNGGTCTTTTCTGGCTCCATACAAGTTTTAGGATTGTTTATTCCAGCTCTTTGAAAAATGCCAATGGTATTTTAATAGGGATGGCATTGGAAGTGTAAATTGCTCTGGGCAGGATAGACATTTTAATGATGTTTGTTCTTATCCATGAGCATGGAGTATTTCTTCATGTTTTTGTGTCCTCTTCAGTTTCTTTCATAAGTGTTCTGAAGTTTCTAGAGATCCTTTACCTCTTTGGTTAGGTTTATTCCTAGGTATCTTTTGGTTTTCATTGCTATTGAGAATGGGATCGATTCTTTCATTTCTCTTTCTACAGTTACATTGTTAGCGTATAGAAAAGCAGCTGATTTCTGTGCTTTGATTTTGTATCCTGCTACATTGCTGAATTGCTGGAGGAGTTGTAATTTGGGGTGGAGTCTTTTGGGTTGCCACATAAAGTATCATGTCATCTGCCAGGAATGGCCGGCAATCCCTGTACCGATGGATGAAAGATTCCTCCAAACTTTGCTGTGAAAGAGAGAAGGCAAGTGGGTCAGCGCTCAGAGACAAAGACCCTTTGCTCTTCTTTGCTCCCGCTTTTATTGGTCCTTCAGGATAATCACAAATCCTTATCACTGTTTCTCAAGTGTATGATGTGTGACAAAGGGTCTTACTGAAACTGGGAGGATCTGTTTACAGGAAAGATCCCATATGCTAATCTGCGTGTTCTACAAGTTCTGCTAAACATAACCTAAGGGACGATGCATACATCTTAGATCACAGGGTGGCTGTTTGGGCTCAGAAAGCTTCGGAAAGTCAACTCCCTATGGCATCCCAACAGCAGAGTGGTCACGCTGGCAGGCCTTAGCATTCCAAAGGCCTACGCCCTTCTCCAAAAACTTCTCTACCCTCGACAGCCTCCGTGTTACATTTTAGCAAGCCAGGTATTATGGCTGATTTCATGCTCTACATTAGCCCCAAAAGTTATCTGTGTAGAGGGAGAGTTTGACTTCTTTGTCAATTTAGATGCCTTTTATTTCTTTTTGTTGTCTGATTGTTGAGGCTAGGACTTCTAGCACATGTGGAACAGTTGCGGCTAGAATGGGCATCCCTGTCATGTTCCTGACCTCAAGAGCTTTTCCCCTTTGATAATGGTATTTCCTGTGGGCTTTCCATAGATGGTTTTTATGATATTGAGGATTTTCCCTGTATTTCTATATTCTGAAGAGTTTTAATCAGGAATGGATGTTGTATTTTGTCAAATGCTTTTTGTGCATGGAGAGGATCATATGGTTCTTGACTTTTCTTCTATTGGTGTGCTCTATCATGTTGATTGATTTGTGAATGTTGAACCACTCTTACATCCCAGGAATAAAACCCACTTGGTCGTGGTGAATAATCCTTTTAATGTACTGTTAGATCCCATTAGCTAGGATCTTGTTGAGTATTTTGGCATCCATGTTCCTCAGGGATTTTGGTCTGTAATTCTCCTTTTTGATGGGGTCTTTGTTTTTGGGATCAGGGTATTGCTGGCCTCATAGAAGAAGTTTGGAAGTTTTCCTTCTATTTCTATTTTTTGAAGCAGCTTCAGCAGAATAGGTATTATTTTTTATTTAAATGTTTGGTAGAATTCCTCTGGGAAGCCGTCTGGCCCAGGACTCTTGTTTTTTTAGGAGGTTTTTGATTACTGCTTCAATTTTGTTACTGGTGATTAGTCTATTCAGATTGTCTAACATATCCAAAAGAAAAGAGAAAGGATCCAAACTAGTAAAATCATGAATGAAAGGTGAGAGATTATGACTAACACCAAGGAAATAGAAACAATTATTAGAAATTATTACCAGCAACTGTATGCCAACAATTAAGCAATCTGGAAGAAATTGATGCTTTCCTGGAAATTTACAAACTACCAAGACTGAAACAGGAAGGAGCATGTTTCTTTTAAAAGCACTTAGGTATTTAAATAATGTCATGGCTGAACAACAGCCAGAGAAATCTGTAAGAGAGATTTAATCCTGATTTATACCAATTTAGACATTTATATCCCTGGATTCTTGCCTGCTGTGTGGTAATTTTCTGCACATCGTATGTGGCTTTGTAGAGGATTCCACACACTTTGTGAATA
>NW_023180019.1:0-2092 GCF_002007445.2 Ailuropoda melanoleuca | reverse complement strand
AAGTTTTAGGATTGTTTATTCCAGCTCTTTGAAAAATGCCAATGGTATTTTAATAGGGATGGCATTGGAAGGTAAATTGCTCTGGGCAGGATAGACATTTTAATGATGTTTATTCTTATCCATGAGCATGGAGTATTTCTTCATGTTTTTGTGTCCTCTTCAGTTTCTTTCATAAGTGTTCTGTAGTTTCTAGAGATCCTTTACCTCTTTGGTTAGGTTTATTCCTAGGTATCTTTTGGTTTTCATTGCTATTGAGAATGGGATCGATTCTTTAATTTCTCTTTCTACAGTTACATTGTTAGCGTATAGAAAAGCAGCTGATTTCTGTGCTTTGATTTTGTATCCTGCCACATTGCTGAATTGCTGGAGGAGTTGTAATTTGGGGTGGAGTTTTGGGTTGCCACATAAAGTATCATGTCATCTGCCAGGAATGGCCGGCAATCCCTGTACCAATGGATGAAAGATTCCTCCAAACTTTGCTGTGAAAGAGAGAAGGCAAGTGGGTCAGCACTCAGAGACGAAGACCCTTTGCTCTTCTTTGCTCCTGCTTTTATTGGTCCTTCAGGATAATCACAAATCCTTATCACTGTTTCTCAAGTGTATGATGTGTGACAAAGGGTCTTACTGAAACTGGGAGGATCTGTTTACAGGAAAGATCCCATATACTAATCTGCATGTTCTGCAAGTTCTGCTAAACATAACCTAAGGGACGATGCATACATCTTAGATCACAGGGTGGCTGTTTGGGCTCAGAAAGCTTCGGGAAGTCAACTCCCTATGGCATCCCAACAGCAGAGTGGTCATGCTGGCAGGCCTTAGCATTCCAAAGGCCTACGCCCTTCTCCAAAAACTTCTCTACCCTCGACAGCCTCCATGTTACATTTTAGCAAGCCAGGTATTATGGCTGATTCCATGCTCTACATTAGCCCCCAAAGTTATCTGTGTAGAGGGAGAGTTTGACTTCTTTGTCAATTTAGATGCCTTTTATTTCTTTTTGTTGTCTGATTGCTGAGGCTAGGATTTCTAGCACATGCTGAACAGTTGCGGCTAGAATGGGCACCCCTTTCATGTTCCTGACCTCAAGAGCTTTTCCACTTTGATAATGATATTTCCTGTGGGCTTTCCATAGATGGTTTTTATGATATTGAGGATGTTCCCTGTATTTCTATATTCTGAAGAGTTTTAATCAGGAATGGATGTTGTATTTTGTCAAATGCTTTTTGTGCATGGAGAGGATCATATGGTTCTTGGCTTTTCTTCTATTGGTGTGCTCTATCATGTTGATTGATTTGTGAATGTTGAACCACTCTTACATCCCCGGAATAAAACCCACTTGGTCGTGGTGAATAATCCTTTTAATGTACTGTTGGATCCCATTAACTAGGATCTTGTTGAGTATTTTGGCATCCATGTCCCTCAGGGATATTGGTCTGTAATTCTCCTTTTTGATGGGGTCTTTGTTTTTGGGATCAGGGTAATGCTGGCCTCATAGAAGAAGTTTGGAAGTTTTCCTTCTATTTCTATTTTTTGAAACAGCTTCAGCAGAATAGGTATTATTTCTTATTTAAATGTTTGGTAGAATTCCTCTGGGAAGCCGTCTGGCCCAGGGCTCTTGTTTTTTTGGGAGGTTTTTGATTACTGCTTCAATTTTGTTACTGGTGATTAGTCTTTTCAGATTATCANCTATTCAGATTGTCTAACATATCCAAAAGAAAAGAGAAAGGATCCAAACTAGTAAAATCATGAATGAAAGGTGAGAGATTATGACTAACACCAAGGAAATAGAAACAATTATTAGAAATTATTACCAGCAACTGTATGCCAACAATTAAGCAATCTGGAAGAAATTGATGCTTTCCTGGAAATTTACAAACTACCAAGACTGAAACAGGAAGGAGCATGTTTCTTTTAAAAGCACTTAGGTATTTAAATAATGTCATGGCTGAACAACAGCCAGAGAAATCTGTAAAAGAGATTTAATCCTGATTTATACCAATTTAGACATTTATATCCCTGGATTATTGCCTGCTGTGTGGTAATTTTCTGCACATCGTATGTGGCTTTGTAGAGGATTCCACACACTTTGTGAATA
>NW_023180018.1:752-908 GCF_002007445.2 Ailuropoda melanoleuca | reverse complement strand
AGGATTCAGACTTTGTGCAGTTTGGTAGGGAGATCATAGACATGTTGTCCATGTTTATATTCTTTTTTTTTAAAGATTTTATTTATTTATTCAATAGAGATATAGAGACAGCCAGCGAGAGAGGGAACACAAGCAGGGGGAGTGGGAGAGGAAGAA
>NW_023180018.1:491-653 GCF_002007445.2 Ailuropoda melanoleuca | reverse complement strand
GCTGTGCCACCCAGGCGCCCCCATGTTTATATTCTTTCCACTTTATCAGAGTAGCTATATGTACCTCCCAATACAACTTGCCTCCTAGACTTTATAAAAGTTACTTGTCATGGTTTCCTAGGCATATCATATTCTTTCTTGCTTTGTACATTTTGTGTGCTA
>NW_023180018.1:0-317 GCF_002007445.2 Ailuropoda melanoleuca | reverse complement strand
TTTTTTTTTTTAACTGATGTTATGTTCATATGGATTTCCTTTGTGGAAACCACTTTTCTTGTTTTTCTTACTAGAGAGTAATTACTTTTTTATTGTGGAAAATTTTGGATCAGTCAGCAAATATTGACTGATTACTTTCAATATGCCAGACACAGTGCTAAGCCAGGGCGAAACTGGTGAAATCTTCTTGCAGTGTATAGTTTAGACTTGGGGAAGTACTTAAATAGTGCAGCTCTTCAAAATGTGGTGAAGGGAGATGTAGAAAATACAAAGAAGCAGAAAAAGAAAATGAAAAGCACCAGTAATCCCTCTGCTCA
>NW_023180017.1:0-884 GCF_002007445.2 Ailuropoda melanoleuca | reverse complement strand
ACCCAGCTCAG
Organism: Ailuropoda melanoleuca; assembly: GCF_002007445.2. NCBI lineage: Eukaryota > Metazoa > Chordata > Mammalia > Carnivora > Ursidae > Ailuropoda > Ailuropoda melanoleuca. Next base: position 873 of record NW_023180017.1, on the reverse strand, counting down.
CACATCCTCTGCTACTCTCAAGGGCAGCCCACACGGAGGGACCAGGTCCAGCTGTGGCTCTCTCCTGTCAGGCATGGCTTGCTTCCTACCGGTAGAGAAGGTGGCCACTCGTGGACACGTGATATTTTCTTTTGGTTACTTGCTATCTGCCTCCCCTTCTTGTCACCGTGGTCCTTAACCTTCAGCTCCTGTTTGAACCTGGGTTTTCAGAATTCTGGTGACATTTCAAATGTGTAAATCTGTGTTGCCTTTGTTCCCTGTCCTTGGGTCTGGAGATAAAGGTGAGAAAAGTCATCATACTGTGAAAGGAACAAAAATACATACGAAGTGTGCTAGNCAAAAATACATACTAAGTGTGCTCAGCCCTCGGTAGCTCAGACTTGAAGGAAATGGCAAACTGCATACCTCATGTCATACACAACCAGCTTGAGGGACTCCTATAAGCATGTACAATGAAATTGTACTGAAGAAAATCTCGTTACTGACCTTTTGCCTTGCAGCAGACAGTTTGGCGTGAAAGTCCCTAAGAAAACGGGTTTTTTAGAGTGTCAATGTAAAGTATGCCTCGTGGGTAGNTTCTTCTCAGCAAAGGTGAGATGAGCAGACAGTATAGCTCAGATTCCAGCTGGGTTTCCTTCACTACCATCAGGGGTGTGTGTGGGGAACCCCAGAGGGCTGGCCAGCTCGGAGGGACTTACAGCCTTTGGTCTCTACTGCAAGGATGGTGGGCTTCCCTGGTGGTCTGGGTCTGGCCAGGCCTGAGGTGAGTGAGGCAGAGGGTGGGAGGTTGGTGACACAGCTCTGCCCAGAGCTGTCATGGCGGATGGTAGTACAGGGGGAACAGAGGGCCAGAGAGGACCTGGGTGATCCCAT
>NW_023180016.1:3552-3786 GCF_002007445.2 Ailuropoda melanoleuca | reverse complement strand
TTTTTTTTTTTTTTAAGATTTTATTTATTTATTTGTCAGAAAGAGAGAAAGAGAGAGTGAGCACAAGCAGGGGGAGAGGCAGGAAGAGGGAGAAGCAGGCTCCCCGCCCAGCAAGGAGCCCAATGCAGGACTCTATCAGTCCCAGGACCCAGGGATCATGGCCTGAACAGAAGGCAGACGCTTAACCAACTGAGCCACCCAGGTGTCCCTGTACCCTGATCTTTTTTTTTCTTT
>NW_023180016.1:0-3520 GCF_002007445.2 Ailuropoda melanoleuca | reverse complement strand
TATTTTTAAACTCTTTATTTTTTTTAATTTTTTTATTTTTTTAGATTTAATTTATTTATTTGACAGAGAGAGAGACAGCCAGCGAGAGAGGGAACACAGGCAGGGGGAGTGGGAGAAGAAGAAGCAGGCTCCCAGCGGAGCAGGGAGCCCAATGGATGCAGCGCTCCATCCCAGGACCCTGGCATCACGCCCTGAGCCCAAGGCAGATGCTTAAGGACCGAGCCACCCAGGCGCCCCCTGTACCCTGATCTTTTGCCCAACCTCCAATCTACCCTCTACCCTCTCCCTCAAAGTAAGCTCTAGTCCAGGCTTCAAACCATTTCTTGATATATTGTTCCTTTTGAAAGATTAATCCCTTGAGCTGGATCCATATGTTGGATCCTAAAATTTGACTTAATTATTCTTTATTTATTTCCCCCCTTTTCATTCCCTCTTGCTGGGCTCATCTTTGATCCCTGCCTCTTACCTCTGGATTTTTCCTGTATGTGATTACCTCTTTTCCCCAGTGATTATAATCTGTGTTTTAATTCCTTTTCCCAGCAACGATCCTATATAGGAATGATTCACTCAGGGACAAAACTGTCAAACTTCTGTCCTGCCAATGTTTAACAGTTTATCAGCCATCTAAAGCTGACTCCAATCCAGAGTTTGACATCTGAAGGCAGCTGCTTCCATCAGGAAGGCCATAGGGACAAAGGATATTCTGTTCTGATGTGCTAAATCCACTTTTGTAACAACTTTTAACAATCTTGTGACAGTAACAGAAAAAAAAAAAAGAATTAAGAATACATGGTGTTTGTACTGAACTGGAACTTGAGCTAGTATATGAGTATCTAGACACGAAACAACGTATGAGACATTAACTTATAGACTCACCAAAAACATTCACACAATTTGACCATGCCCTAGGCTGATATTAAATCTTAAAAAAAAAAAAAATCAAGCAAGCATTTTCCTATGGTGTGTATGGACTGATCAATGTAATGAAATAAGATATAAAAATATGTTATTTTTTAAAAAAAATCTGGGTATCAGGAAATATCTAAGAATGTGTCTTAAAAAGGAAATCAAAGTAGAATATCTTTTGGGTGAAAATATAATGAGTTTCTACCAGTCACAATCCAAAAGGAAAAATTTTAAATGGTGCTCTGATAAAACATATCTCCAAATAAATTAATTAAAAAGCAAGGATGAACTATACTAATAATTTAAACTCTCAGTTAAATTGGAAAAGATCAACAATAAATTTGAAAACAGAAGCAGGAAAAAATGAATGAAAGGATAAAACAGAAATCAATGCAATAAACAAACAAGCAAGGAAAGAACACTAAAGTTGTTGATTAGTATAATCAATTGTAGTTCTTTGAAATATTAATGAATGACAATATATTAAAGAATGATCATGGAAGAAAGTCTGAGAAGGGGCAAAAACAAACATGAATAATATTGGCAATGATAATAATAGTAAAGAGAATAGAGTGGGGAAAAGTAATGATGCTTAGGGGTTTAAAAAATAAAATTTGATTTATAATTCAATTTCAATAAATATAAACTAAACAAGGAGAACAATGCCTAAAAATTGCAAAATTGTATAGGAGCAAATGTCCCAGCTTCCCAAAAGGAAGCAATCACCAGAATTATAAGAACATTCTTTATAAGGTTGACAGATAATTCTAATCTCTATTAGTCAGTTGGAACTGTCATAATGTAGTACAATAGACTGGGTAGCTTAAACAACAGAAATTTACTTTCTTACAGTTCTGAAGACTGGAAAGTCTGAGATCAAGATGTAGGATAGTCAGTTTCTGGTGAGAGCTCTCTTCCCACCATGCAGATGGATACCTTCTTACTTTATCTTCACATGGCATTTCATAAGTACGAGCGGATGGAGAGAAAGCAAGACAGTTCTCTGGTGTCTCTTCTTATGAAGCCATGCTTATGACCTCAGGTAACTTTTATTACTTCCTTAAAGGTCCTGTCTCCAAATACAGTCACACTGGGTGTTAAGGCTTCAACACGTGAACTTGGGGGGACACAATCCAGTCCCTGGCATTCATTCCTGCCCCCTAAATTCATATCCTCAAGTGCAAAAATTCACTCATTCCTCCCAAGAGCCCCAAATGTCTAAACTCATTCCAGCATCAACTCTACAGTCTGGAGTCAACATCCATCTAAATACCTTCTCAATCAGACATGGGTAACAGTTGAGGTTTGATACCTTCTGAGGCAAAATTCCTCTCCATCTGTGAACCCCTGAAACCAGTCAAGTTATGTATTTACAAAATACAATGATGAACAGGCATAGGATAGATATTCCCCTTCCAAAAGGGAGAAACTAGAAGGAAGAAATAGTTAACAGATCCTAAACAAGTCCAAAACCCAACAAGGTGAATTCCATTACATCTTAGGGCTGGAGAATAATCCTGTTTGTTTCAGTGTTCTGCCTTCTAGGTCCAATATGGTGGCTCTGGGTTGCTCCTTCAAATCTTTTTAAAAGGTATATATGTTTTTAAAGGATGGCAGATTGTTGATAATTTGATATTAGATAATGGGCATAGAGTTCTTTACTCTAGTTTATTTTGTATATGTTTCATATTTTCTGCAATAAAAATATTAAATATGCAGAAAAGAAGATTGGAGTTGAACAACAAAGAAATAAATATCGATCATTATCTTGGTGTTCATTAGATTCCCCAGAAACGACTCTGAAATGGTGTTTGGTAAGGAGGAGGTTTATTAGTGAATGATCTTGGGATCAATATCTCTGGGAGGGGACAATTTTACAGAGAGAGGATGCGCTATGATGTACATGTGAACTACAAACTCGGGTGAATTGATGGGGAACTCTGGAGCTAAATATTCTACCTCAGCTATCTTGTATTGGACTGAAATGCCCTGGTCTTGAGATGCCTGCCTCTAATAGTCCTTGCATTCGAGCCCTCCAGGAAGGGCATGACCTTGGGTGAGGGGGATTTGCAGTTGAGGAAGTCCCTGAAGATTTGACAGCCAAAGGCTTTGTGTTGTTATCGCTCCCAGCATCTGGGCAACAAGATTTTCCTTGAAGGAGGATTGGATGGCACAACTTCATTCCAATCACGGTCCTCCCATGATTCTTGAATCCACTTATCTACATACTTTTGAGGTGTAGCTCCTACAAGATTCAAGTGGGCCTCCCTTTCCAGGGTAAAGGCAGTAGCTGGAAGACATTCCCACTGCTACAGCTGATCTTGGCACCGCGACAGTTGCTCACCATCTCCTTCCTCCACTATCTAACCTCATGGCTCTCATCCTGAGATAACACCCTTCTGGTTTCTGCGCCCTACCTTCCAGACTGACCCAGACTTCATTTCCAAAGGATTGAGCCTCATGTCATTACCACATTTTTCTGAGGGTAAAGTAGCTGCACAAGTCTGTTTAGCATCACAATAAGACAAGGAAGGAGTAAAGGACCCCAAATGGATTGTCTGTTTCAAATCCCTGCCACCATTTTTTTTTATTTTAACGTTTTTTTTATTATATT
>NW_023180015.1:0-1154 GCF_002007445.2 Ailuropoda melanoleuca | reverse complement strand
CTTCAAAAAATGATATATTGAGGTTAAAATCTGTTCTTTAAAAGTCGGTAGAAATTAGAATTACAGTTTGAGCTGGTTACGTGAGGAAAGGTGAGGAAAGAGAAGTGTAGAATCATTCAGAAAAAACCCCAGAGCCATGGAAAGCTTTAAAATAAGAAAAATGCAAGTTATGTGTGCAAGAGAAGTTTCCAGGGCTAAAAAATATCTCCAGATTTATGGATGAAAGAGAAAAATGAGATGATTTTGACACACATAATCCGCAGGGTCCCAGATAACTGGAAGCCACTGGTGCAGAATGACCAGTACAAACCAGTAAAGCCAACGCACCCTGGCCAGTGATCTATACACTGAGCCAGAAGGGAATAGGAAATGAATCAGGAGCACACAAAAGGGGTGTTGGGTGACAGCAGTTTTGAAAGGGGCTCAGCTGCATGTCCAGTATCCAGCTGACAGATCTGGAAGGTCCTCTCAGGCCTGATGAGCTATAAAATGAGGACAAATGACTCAGCCACAAAATCTCCATTGACCGAAGACTGCTTTTTTGTCATGATGAACGTGGTCCGAGTTTTCAGTAGTACTTGTGGCTGGATAAACATATTAACACATTTGGTGTTTTCCTCTGCTGGTTCTTTTGAGTGCGCAAGAAAAAACTCCCTCCTTCAGCTCATTCCTTCAAACCTGAGAGGAGCAGAAGAGGAACGCCTCCCTCTTCCAAGCTACATGACACTTAGATATGCGAACTGAGAAAAGCACTGGGTTGCCTGGGATTGTAAATCCCTCTATTGTAAATCGAGGTGATGTGTTTGGAGCCACCTGGCCTCACTTTCCCTGCGGCCACCGCCCCTACTGCTCGTCAGCCCCGGGGCCTCTGCACCACTTGTCAACTCACCTGTTCATGATTAATCTGTTCCTCCTCCTCCCGTCTTTTCTGTTTACTTGAAATGCCCTGACCCTTCCTCTGCAAGGTCTATAACCCTTTATTCCTCCCAGACACTGTTAAAAATTTACTTCTTTTGGAAACGTTTACAAGCTAATCCCACCTGCCTCCAATTTTTCCAGAACTTTATGATTGCCTGTAACGACTGTTTCTCACCTAAGCACCATATGCTTGTCTTTGTGTGATAGATAATGTTAGGAGGAGTGCCCCGCCTCCA
>NW_023180014.1:678-918 GCF_002007445.2 Ailuropoda melanoleuca | reverse complement strand
CCCTCTGCTTGTGTTCCCTCTCTCGCTGGATGTCTCTCTCTGTCAAAATAAATAAATAAAATCTTTAACAAAAAAAAAAAAGGATTATAAGAGAATAGTATGAAAAATTACATGCTAAAAAAATTGGACAACCTAGAAGAAATGGATAAATTCCTAGAAACGTAAAATACCAAAACTGAAACAGGAAGAAACAGAAAATTTGAACGGACTAACTAATAGCAATGAAATTGAATCAGTAAT
>NW_023180014.1:0-537 GCF_002007445.2 Ailuropoda melanoleuca | reverse complement strand
CCTTTTTCAGCCGGTCCCCTGAGTTGAGCTGGATAGGTACCAGACCAGCAGGAATATCCACGGAATCAGCCTGAGACGCAGGAAGATACATCTGGATCTCTACAAATGAACATCTCCAGAGCTGAGTATTGAAGTATGAAGCAGGGAACCNAACATCTCCAGAGCTGAGTATTGAGGTATGAAGCAGGGAACCGTGAAACCGCGCACAGATATCGGAAGATAAATGGAAGGGTGAGGGAGCCAGCATGTTTGGGCACCGGAAAGCGGTAGCCAACTGCACTGGGGAGCGGGGGGACTCGCAGACCGGCACCCCCGAGACAGCAGACTGAGACCGTGAGCCGGGAGCGCACACCACCAGACATCTCACGGAACTCCGGAATCCCGGTGTGCTCACTAGATCCAGACTGAGACTGGAAGCTCCGGGACCTCCAGGAGCACGCGCAGGGGTGGCGGGCACCTGGCGGCATTAGAAACACAAGGACAGAGACACTGGCCCTGGAAGTGACGGCTGGGACACCGGGTGTGGAGCGCACATCC
>NW_023180012.1:0-1044 GCF_002007445.2 Ailuropoda melanoleuca | reverse complement strand
AAACATAGTTAAAATGTCTATGCTACCCAGAGCAATCTACACTTTCAATGCTATCCCGATCAAAATACCAAAGACATTTTTCAAAGTCCTGGAACAAACAATCTAAAAATTTGTGTGGAACCAGAAAAGACCCTAAATCACCAAGGAAATGTTGAAAAAGAAAAACGAACCTGGGGGCATCACGTTGCCTGATATCAAGCTATACTACAAAGCTGTGATCACCAAGATGGCATGGTACTGGCACAAAAACAGACACACAGACCAATGGAACAGAATGCAGACTCCAGAAATGGACCCTCTACTCTACGGTCAACTAATCTTTGACAAAGCAGGAAAAAACATCCAGTGGAAAAAAGACAGTCTCTTCAATAAGTAGTGCTGGGAAAATTGGACAGCTATACGCAAAAGAATGAAACTTGACCACGCTTTCTCACCACACACAAAGATAAATTCTAAATGGATGAAAGACCTTGATGTGAGACAGGAATCCATCAAAATCATAGACGAGAACATAGGCTGTAACCTCTTCGACATTGGCCACAGCAACTTTTTTCATGACACGTCTCCAAAGGCAAGGGAAACAAAAGTAAAAATGAACTTTTGGGATTTCATCAAGATAAAAAGTTTCCACACAGCGAAGGAAACAGTCAACAAAACAAAGAGGCAACCCATGGAATGGGAGAAGATATTTGCAAATGACACTACCAATAAAAGGCTGGTATCCAAGATCTATAAAGAACTTCTCAAACTCAATACCCAAGAAACAAATAATCAAATCAAAAAATGGGCAGAAGATATGAACACTTTTCCAATGAAGACATAATAATGGCTAACAGACACATGAAAAAATGTTCAACATCATTAGCCATCAGGGNGAAAAAATGTTCAACATCATTAGCCATCAGGGAAATTCAAATCAAAACCACATTGAGATACCACCTTACACCAGTTAGAAAGGCAAAAATTGACAAGACAGGAAACAACAAATGTTGGAGAGGATGCGGAGAAAGGGGATCCCTCTTACACTGTTGGTGGGAATGCAAG
>NW_023180011.1:600-1546 GCF_002007445.2 Ailuropoda melanoleuca | reverse complement strand
GGGAGAGGAAGAAGCAGGCTCATAGCAGAGGAGCCTGATGTGGGGCCCGATCCCACAACGCCGGGATCACGGCCTGAGCCGAAGGCAGACGCTTAACTGCTGTGCCACCCAGGCGCCCCTAATTTGGCTATTGTTAATAATGCTGTTATAAAGATTGGGTATATGTACCTTCATATGAGTATTTTTGTATCCTTTTGGTAAATACCTACTAGTGCAATTGCTGGATTGTAGGGTAGTTATATTTTTAACTTATATTTTTAACCTCCATACTGTTTTCCAGAGTAGCTGCACCAGTTTGCATTCCCACCAACAATAAGATGTTCCCTTTTCTCTGCATCTTTTTCAGTATCTCTTGTTTCCTGAGTTGTTAATTTTAGTCATTCTGACAGGTGTCAGGTAGTATCTCATCATGGTTTTCATTTGCATTTCCCTGATGATCAGTGATGTTGAGCATCTTTTCATGTGTCTATTAGCCATCTGGATGTCTTTGGAAAAATGTCTATTTGTGTCTTCTGCCCATATCTTACTGGATTATTAGTTTTGGGGGTTTGAGTTTGATAAGTTCTTTATAGATTTTGGACATTAACCCTTTATGAGATATGTCATTTGCAAATATCTTCTCCCATTACACAGGCTCCTTTTAGTTTTGTTGGTTGTTTCCTTTGCTGTGCAGAAGGTTTTTTTCTTGGAGAAGTCCCAATACCTCATTTTTGCTATTGCTCCCCTATCCTTAGGAGATGTATGTAGCTAGTGAGAAATTGCTACAGTCAATGTCAGAGAGATTATTGCCTGTGTTCTCCTCTAGGATTTTGATAGTTTCCTGTCTCACATTTAGGTTTTTCATCCATTTTGAATTTATTTGTGTGTATGGTGTAAGGAAATGGTCCATTTTCATTCTTCTGCATTTTGCTCTCTAGTTTTCCCACCACAATTTGTTGAAGAGACT
>NW_023180011.1:0-309 GCF_002007445.2 Ailuropoda melanoleuca | reverse complement strand
TGAGGAGCCTGATGTGGGGCTCGATCCCATAACGCCGGGATCACGCCCTGAGTTGAAGGCAGACGCTTAACCGCTGTGCCACCCAGGCGCCCCGAAGAGACTCTTTTTTCCATTGGATATTCTTTCCTGCTTTGTCAAAGATTAGTTGACCATATAGTCTACTTCTGGGTTTTCTATTCTGTTCCATTGGTCTCTGTGTCTGTTTTTGTGCCAGTACCATACTGTCTTGATACAGCTTTGAAATATAGCTTGAAGTCCAGAATTGTGATGCCTCCGGATTCGCTTTTCTTTTCCAGGATTGCTTTGGCT
>NW_023180010.1:1203-1426 GCF_002007445.2 Ailuropoda melanoleuca | reverse complement strand
GCCATCCAAGCCTCACTCAAAAGAATAGAAAAATCTAAAATGCAGTTTTTGTATTCTCACCTCAAGAAGCTAGAACAGCAACAGGGGGACAGGCCTAATCCACTCACGAGGAAGTAGTTGACCAAAACTAGAGCAGAAATCAAAGAATTAGAAAACAGAATTACAGTAGAGCAAATCAACAGGACTAGAAACTGGTTCTTTGAGAGAATCCATAAAATTGGCA
>NW_023180010.1:0-885 GCF_002007445.2 Ailuropoda melanoleuca | reverse complement strand
GGTTTTCCTGGGGAATTCTACCAAACATTCAAAGAGGAAATATTACCTATTCTCCTAAAGCTATTTCAAAAAGTAGAAACATAAGGAAAGCTACCAAACTCATTCTATGAGGCCAATATTACCTTGATCCCCAAAAAAGGCAAAGANAGACCCCCTCAAAAAGGAGAATTACAGACCGATTTCTCTAATGAATATGGATGCCAAAATCCTCAACAAGATCCTTGCTAATAGAATCCAACAGTACATTAAAAGGATTATCCATCATGACCAAGTGGGATTCATACCTGGGATGCAAGCATGGTTCAACACTCGCAAATCAATCAATGTGATACATCATATCAACAAGAAAAGACTCAAGAACCATATGATCCTCTCAATTGATGCAGAAAAAGCATTTGACAAAATACAGCATCCTTTCCTGATTAAAACCCTTCAGAGTGTAGGAATAGAGGGTACATTTCTCAATCTCATAAAAGCCATCTATGAAAAGCCTACAGCAAATATTATTCTCAATGGGGAAAAGCTGGAAGCCTTTCCCATAAGATCAGGAACACAACAAGGATGCCCATTCTTGCTACTATTATTCAACATAATACTAGAAGTCCTTGCAACAGCAATCAGATGACAAAAATGGATCAAGANTATCCAAATCGGCAAAGAAGAAGTCAAAATGTCTCTCTTCGCAGATGACATGATACTCTATATGGAAAACCCAAAAGATTCCACTCCCAAACTATTAGAAGTTATAGAACAATTCAGTAGTGTGGCAGGATACAAAATCAATGCCCAGAAATCAATTGCATTTCTATACACAAATAACGAGACTGAAGAAGAGAAATTAGGGAATCCATCCCATTTACAATAGCACCAAAAACCATACGTTAC
>NW_023180009.1:0-1528 GCF_002007445.2 Ailuropoda melanoleuca | reverse complement strand
TTTGACATATAAATAAAGTAAACAAGGCAAAAGGAGGCCAAGCTGCATGGCTCGGAAGTGACATTCAATCCTAGACACACTGACCCATCAATTTCTGGCCCAGCCTTCACACAGAACCTGCCTATCTTTAGAACAGCGTTCTCAACCTCCCACTGTTGACATCTGGGATCAGGTTACTTCTTGTTGTGGGGGGGTGCTCTTTGTATTAAGGGATGTTTAGCAGCATCCCTGCCCTCCGACCCCAGACCCTATGTTAACAACCAAAATGATTCCAGATACTGCCAAATGTCTCCCAGGAGGCAAAATTGCTAGCCACTGAGAATCACTGGTTTAGGGTGACTATACATTTCAGTTTTCCTGGCTGCATCCTGCTTCCATCTGTTATCAGGCATTACTCTTCAACAGGGCCAAGTTCAAGGGCAGATGACCCATGCAGTCACACCGAGCCCCATGCCTGATTGGATGTTCTGCCATCACCATCTTGAAAAATCTTAACTTTTGAACAAGGGACCTTATGTATTCATTTTGAATCAGGTCTACAAATTGCATGGCCAATCCTGCTCTTAAGAAGGTTGACCCTGACTCTCAAAAGGTGTCCCAGCTTGGAAAAAATTCCTAGGGTAACCCTACTGATTATATGTAATAGAGCCTTTAAAAGCTCACCATGCAATTTTTGCCTTTTGAGTGAAAAATACAAAAGTCTGGTTTGCTTTTCTGTAACAGGCTTCACAGCTGGTTTTAGTCACCAAGCAGCACACTCATGCTTACACGTTTGGCATTTTCCATCATAGATTCCCTGATGCATATCCTGACATTCTTCCCAGTAAGAGCTAGTCTTTGCTTCTAGTCAAATGGCCATAATCTTCCATAAAAAGAGGTATCAAGGACACAGATATCTTGGCAAAAATATAAAGGGCAAGAGGTAGGTATTGTTCCCCTAAAGCAGGGGTTGCAAATTCAGCATGCCTACATGGGTCATGCAAGTAACAGAAATCAATAAAGTCTTCTGGTTAGTGAGACGACAAGAAACAATAAGAACTATGTAACCCTGAAGGGCATTCATCCTCTCAAAAGGATAGCTGCTACTCAATTTTAACTCAAGCAGACACGGTATTACCAGATATTCTCATTTCTCCAAAAGATAGAACTATTATATGTGAAACCTCCTACNATTAAAAAAATATCACCTGTGCCAATACCCTGTAGACCAAACAAAAAGTCTGCGTGAGCGAGCTCCCAATACCTGTGCTATCATCTTTGGCCATCTTAACTCCTTCTCCCTGCTCTGGTCATTTGGGGACTCCACCAAAGTTTCCCTACTGCCTGAAGCTGAACCAATAGATAATTTTACCCCTCCCCCTGGCTAATCACATGGTAGAGGAGGAATTGTATTTCATGCTTGGAAGGGTTGACAAATATCTGGGTAGGAACCTAGTATGTAATCGATTTACAGTTCCGCAAAAATAATTGACTGGATCTCCCTAAAATACTGAAACTTGCATAGTTGGTGACAACAGTCCATCCTGGC
>NW_023180008.1:679-1118 GCF_002007445.2 Ailuropoda melanoleuca | reverse complement strand
GCGCGACCAGACTGAAAACTGGCGCTCCAGAGCACAGGTGAACCAGACTGAAACAGGGAGCTCGGGAGCTCAGGAGCACGCACTGGGCAGCTGGCGGGGCTAGAAACACAAAGGACAGAGACGCGCCGGCCCTGGAAGTGAGGGCTGGGACGCCGGGTGTGGGACACACAGCCCGGGATGCTGCAGGGTTGAGCAGCACCAACAGAAACAGAGTTAAAGTGGCCAGAACATCAGTGGAGAACAGGCCGCAATCCCTCCGTTCTGTGACAGAGGCTGAATTTCGGCTGCTGCTGCTCTGGCTCTCAGAAGAGGCACAGCAGACCGGTCGCCAGGGAAAGCCGCCAGAGAACAAAACCCTGGAAATACCGGCTCACAGCGTGCCCATCCCCATCCCCCCTCGCAGGTGACACGGAGACTCTACCCAAACAGGGTTTCCTGA
>NW_023180008.1:454-579 GCF_002007445.2 Ailuropoda melanoleuca | reverse complement strand
TGTCTTCGGATTAGGGCGTGATCACAGCGTTCCGGAAAGGAGTCCCTCATCGGGCTTCTCCACTGGGAGCCTGCTTCTTCCTCTCCCACTGCCCTGCTTGGGTTCCCTTTCTTGCTGACTGTCTG
>NW_023180008.1:0-200 GCF_002007445.2 Ailuropoda melanoleuca | reverse complement strand
CCAAATTATCAGAAATGGAATTCAGAGCAACAATGGTCAAGATGATGAGTAGACTTGAAAAAAGTATTAACGAAAATGTTACTGAGAACATAGAATCCCTAAGGGCAGAAAGGAGAGCGAATCTGACATAAATTAAAAATTCTACGAGCCAAATGCAGTCAAAACTAGAGGCTCTGACGGCCAGGGTCACCAAGGCAGAG